>NC_135551.1:11796878-11889378 GCF_964340395.1 Glandiceps talaboti | reverse complement strand
AACTAACTAAATGTGATAGTCTAGTGGATGAAATTTGTCTGGTGTGTACTTTATACAAAGTCATGTAGTGATGTACACATGTTTTACACCGATGTTATAATCAGAATAATTAACTAAATGTGATAGTCCAGTGGGTGAAATTTTTCTGGTGTGTACTTTATACAAAGTCATGTACACATGTTTTACACCAATGTTATAATCAGAATAACTAACTAAATGTGATAGTCCAGTGAATGAAATTTTTCTGGTGTGTACTTTATACAAAGTCATGTACACATGTTTTACACCAATGTTATAATCAGAAAACTAAATATGATAGTCAGTGGATGACATTCACTTTTCTGATCTATGTTTGCTTTATAGAAAGATTTTAGATACACTAGTTGCAGTGAGACCATTTTTAGAAAGAATCCATGGCAATTGCTGTGACTGAAATTACATGGCATAGCTTGCGACTGGATATTGAATATATGGAAATGCAAAAGTGAGCATTGAGAACTTTTATTCTCACTTTGTCAATTTTGGGACCCTTATATACCTGATAAGCACACCCATATATAAGTATCGAACCAAGTCAGACTAACATGATTGAAAAGTAAGTTTTCACTACTCAAGATTTAAGCCTGTCACTTTACTCCAGGTATACATGTATATGGATAAAGTCAACCACTATTAGGTACAATGTCATTTCCTAAGTAACTAAACAATTATTGGTGAATACTAGTCTTAGCTAGTATTATCTTATGTTGCTTGATGTAAAAATGTCCCAGATGTAGCTAGTGTAGATTTAAAATTACTTCCATTTATCTTTTGAAATACTAGATATTGTAGTGCTTTAATAGTTGCATATTAAAAACCAACTATAACAGTTTGACATTGTTGAAAATAGTATAATTTGCATCAAACTTTATCTTATATGTTTACTCCTCTGTACAACATTTGTCAAAACTAAATACAAAAGTGAATGTAATACAAGGCATAGAGTAAGGTTTTCAATAGCAGAAGCCATTTGTTAGTTAGACTTTTCAGTATTACATGTATAGGGGTTCATCAGGGGTTTATTTTAGTGCAACTGTAATATAGGGTTTAGTTTAATAGTGCTAAAGGCATAGTGAATTGTGTGTGTGTGTGTGTGTGTGTGTGTGTGTGTGTACAACTTAAACTCAAAAACTGGTGCGCAGGTTATTTTGATACTTGATGGGGATATTGCATTAGATGTCTAGTTGGGATTTTGTTCAAATGAAAATGATCACACAATAGGTATGTTCTTAGGGTAAAAAGTGTGATTTTTGGTTAAAAATATAACATCCCAATAAACCCCCAAATTGTCTGCCAGATGTCAGATTGGTCTGAAAGTTGGTAAGGATATTCTTTGATATGTGTAGATGAAGGACTGTTCATGATGTGGTGATCCCATCTGTGATATGCAAATTAGGCATAAAAATGAGTCATTTCAGTCAAAAATCTTAATTCAATAACTGTAAAGCAGAATGGGCTGAAATGTCATTTTTTATATTTCTAGGGGTTTATAGATGAATTATTCAGCAAATGATGATCTCATCAGTAATATGTATATTAAGTATGGATGGGACTAAATTTGATGGTATGTTTCCACAGTTGTTCTGGAGATAATATTGACACAACTAGCCCAAATGACAATGACCATGGCCTTAGCAACAGTCAAATGGCAGTATATTTGCAAAGATAACATTTTTTGATAGGCACATGAATTGACTCAAAAAATGTCTAATACCAAATGGTTAGCAACAAGATTGTGTCCATAGCAACAGCCAATTAAATGATGGTATAGATGGCAAAGACAATGTGGTTGATAATACAAAGAGATCAACATTGAAATAATCTATATAATCACCAAAGTAAACAAAGAAAGATATAATTGCTTTTAACTGAAGTAAGTCAATGGTTTACATTGCATAGGTAACAACAGGGATGAATCTGTACATAAACTGTACAGTTGTGCTACAACAACATTGGCATGTTTTTCATTCATACATTTATTTTCCTCAAGCAGGCAAATCATGTCAGTGTATTCACTTCAATATTTCCTTCATAATGAATATTATTTTTGTTTTTTCTGAATACTTTGTTAAATTGTAAAGAAGATTAATACAGTAAAAAAAAAATAACTTTAATTTTGTATATGCCAATGTGAATTCCAAGCAATCAGATGGCTGTCCAGAACTTACCAGGAGACTCATCCTTACCTAATTAACAGATCTAAGTGTTTATCACATTTTGTTATATGACTAGAGAAATATTTTACTTTGTAATAACTTTAGGAGCATATTGTAGATTTAGAAGACTTGTGAGAATACAATAAAAATAAGAAACTGCTAGACATTGGTGTGTGTGTGATCATTTCAAATTCACTTTTATTTATTTATACAGGTGAGTGTTGATATTCTCGTACTCATTTCATCCACTTATGTTTTTGTTTGTCCAAAGAAATGTTTATTACTTGCAGGTCAAATGTCAATGTAAATCAATGCCAGTGGTCATTCTGATGTTCAAATTTAAAACATACGATAAAGTTAATCTCTCAGATTTCACAGTCCACACAATTTGCAAAGCACTCATCTAGTACAATTTAAAATAACATGTCTGTCTGAAGGAAGTTTGCAATATCTGAGAAAAAATTGACATATTATCCTAAACATTAAAATACATAAAATTTGACCTCATCACTTGAAGACAGTCATTTGAAGGAAAGACCTGATGATACATTTTAGTTAAAGATTCTGATTATACAATTCATTTCTGATCTCTAATAATTCCAGGATACAGGTTTTTCTTTCTTCATTTCATATAAAATCCTTCATTTCATGTAAATATCCTCATCTAGCTTAGAAGAGATTTCTACATGCTGGACATGTGGACTGGTTACTGGTGCTAAACCATGTGTACTGCAAAGAAGAATATCAATGGTGTTACTTTAAGTGTGTCACAAAAATGTCACAGCATTTTCAATTTTACAACATCTTCAATCTTAGAAAAGATTTCTACATGCTGGACATGTGGACTGGTTACTGGTACTAAACCAGTTGTACTGTAAAGGAAATGTCAATGGAGAATATATTGTTCATGGTTCCAAGAATCAATAGGACGGTACAATATACTGGAAGTTGAGATATTGGTTGGTGTGTGTTGGCTTCCAGTTCAAAGAAACATTAACACTGAATAATTAAATAATTGCGTGATCAAGGTCCGTACTAGACGGATTAAAACATTGCATTCATTTCAAATTTGTAAAGTAACTATATTGTACTGTTCCACTTGCTAAAAGTTTAAACAGAAGGACTTTGTATGAGTGTGAAAAAATGTGTGTATCTGCATTCATTTGAAAACATTGTCAATAGAACAACATCATCCTAAACGAGAAGTGTCTATTGTCTACTCTGAAATAAGACACAGTGTGGTAGGTTTTCTTCACGATAATATTTTGGCAATTTGTTTGTGATATATCCAGACCAAGAGCAGAGCTAACCATAAAAAGTTGACAACTACAATACAAATCTTAGTTTTCTGAACTTTCTCTTTCAATCAGAAGTATTAACATTAACTAAAACCTCAGAGTAAGAAATTGATGAGGTCAAACTTACCAGACATTCTGAGTGGAATTTCTTCTTACAGGTTCTACAAGTGAGTCTTGGCAGAGAACAATTACTGCCATGGATGACAGAGAAACAGATGATACAATCCTCTATGCCTTCAAATCTCTTATCTACATTACGTTTCCAAAGAGTTAAACCATCAAGAATAGAACCATTCTATGAAAGAAGCAAATAGTCAACATTTAATCACTTTTCATCTTTCAGAGTTAGTTGTGAAATTTACTTGTATAAGTTGTGAGTTCAAAAGTCAATACTGGCACACAATCTCTTATACTCAATCAATCAATCAATCAATCAATCAATCAATCAAATTTCTATATAATCTGCAATGCAATGTTCTGTTCAGTAGTGCTGAATGGATAAAGTACACCATATGCTTTGGTGAACAAATAAGAATGCTGGGTTTTTGTTGTTAAAAAAACCAGGCTGGAGGCTTGGTGAAGTGTAAAGTGACAAAGAGTTCCATAGTTTTGGGAATGACATTATGAGAATGACAATAATTGTCAAATTGTGCAGATGTCTGAATAACAGACTCAGAGATAAGATTGATTTTGGTGTGAGACTGGAACAGCTCTTCCAGTGAAAGTTTGAGAGTTGAAAGTAAAGCAAACCAGAATACAAAAAATACTGGAAGCATTTACTTGAATCTGGCTTCAAGTATGACTTCTTTGCATACCATACTCATGTGATATAAAGCAGAATTAAATATAATTTTAGAGACAAGGGAATGCCACTCAAGAAATAGATATATAAAAAACAGCTCCTGAATATTCAGTGTGCAACTTGGACACATTATTTCTGCTGACTCCCATGATGCAATAGCCCATAGCAAATATACCCTATAAAGGCACCATCAATTTGAGGTTTTCCAGAAATCACAAGTAATTGTAGATGATGCAAAATCATGAAATGAATCTCCAGAACCCATAGTTTGGAGTGGCATTCCCTTTTCAAATATAAACTGTGGCTGTAGAGGAAGCTATGGGCAAATAAAAGCCACGACTTGACTACTGACCTGATCTGAATTTCCTGGAGTGGTGCTCCCTTTAAAAAATATAAACTCTGGCTGTAGAGGAAGTTATGGGCAAATAAAAGCCATAACTTGACTACTGACCTGATGGACTAAGAAAGTTGTTAGTTGTAACATCCAAGTTCTCCACTGTGCTGCTTTGATACCAATTTTCTTACCACTGTCAACTGTTACAATACCAAGTGGGTGATTAGATGGTAGTTGGATAACTAGTTCTACTGACACCTCTTCTGATAACTCCATAGTATAAGTAGCAATGACTTCTCTAGTCACAGGTCTACCTTTCACTGTCATATTCTCCATGTTATGTTCTGTGTTCTGAACTGACTGGATCTCTTGTGAGCACAGCACTGGACTGGCATACTTTGAAGTAAAACTAGGAGCAAAATACACAACAATTATATTTCTTGATATTGTAGACCCTTATGTTGGACTATCTTGGTAAGTGAAGATTTCAGCTTATCAAGGGGACCAACATATTTGAAAAAGTTTATTTCTATGTACTTTCTTCATCAATGAAATAACATTTATATCAGATGACATACTTATTAGTTGACACACACAGCTTTCATATTGATCATCTTTTCAAATTTATTTTCAGTAAACCTAAAACTATATCATGATGATTATCCAATTAACCATGATGATGGTTGGGAGCAAGAAATGACATTTCACCATGATTATGACAATTATGATGATTGGGAGCAAGAAATGACATTTCACCATGATTAGGACAATTATGATGGTTTGGAGCAAGAAATGACATTTCACCATGATTATGACAATTATGATGGTTGGGAGCAAGAAATGACATTTCACCATGATTAGGACAATTATGATGGTTGGGAGCAAGAAATGACATTTCACCATGATTAGGACAATTATGATGGTTGGGAGCAAGAAATGACATTTCACCATGATTATGACAATTATGATGGTTGGAAGCAAGAAATGACATTTCACCATGATTAGGACAATTATGATGGTTGTGAGCAAGAAATGACATTTCACCATGATTATAGAATTTCATATGTATCATAAATTGTTGTTTACAGTAAAGCGTTGTTGATGTATTCTTTATGTAGACTATCAATTTCTAAAACCTGAGGTACTCGTAAGTAATAAGAATCCTTGGTCATGGTCATGGTACAATAATGTATTATTGCAATACCTGAGGCATTTGACTTACTTGTCAACATATACCACAACCAAGGGTTCTTATTACTTATGACAGTTTGACAAAGTCTGTTGACGTGAACTGGCGAAACGTTACTCGTAATTAATTAGAACCTTTGGTCATGGTTGTGGTACAAGAATGTATTATTTAAAATACTTGACGTATCTGACTTACTTGTCAACATATGATGCCACTCTTTTATCCTGACTATTCCACCATTGTCTAACCATAGCTGGTATATCTTCTAAGGCACTATAGTAGACTGAACAACTCAAATGACATATGTTTTGAGATGACTGGACAGATCCTAAGGATCAGAGAAAGTAACAAGTCAGTAACTAACATTGACAAAGTTGGTATATAAGGTTCATCAAAATAGAATCTCTCTCTAACTCTACTTGCAATCATTTCAAGTTTACATTCACAATTTAGTATGTACAGCTAGTTCTTTCATTTCAAGTTTACATTCACAATTTAGTATATACAGTTAGTTCTTTTATATCAAGTTTACATTCACAATTTAGGATGTACAGCTAGTTCTTTCACAACAGATGTTTACTACTTTGTTAAACAGACCATGGAGTAACACATCCATGCACAGAACAACAGACAATAGTTAGTACGTAAATCTGACTTTCTTTAGTTTGGTCATAGACCCTTGGTGGAGGGTCTATGGTTTGGTGTAATTCTTTCCACCTCTATTTAGCCACTCTCCACACAGTTCCCCACACCCTCCACAGTCCTGCGATTCTCCACACAGCCCCCCTCCCCCCCTCCATCTTATTATAAATCCATCATTCCTATTTCTATCTTATCACACATATACAGGAGAGTTGAACATTAAACAGATTGACTTTCTTTGCTGTATTTGTAGACTTCCATCTAACCCCTCTCTATCACCTAAACGTTCCATCCCTGACCATCAAATTAACCAAATATTTTATCTTTACCTGTATTAAAGAATTGAGGTTGGACAGTAAACATATTAACTGTCTTTGATGTACTTCTGTCCATAGTAACAGGAGTCTCTGGCATCAATCGGAACAAGTTTTTCAGTAATGTAGTCACCATCTTGTGTTGACGGAAATAGGCAGCATACCCAGCTCTCAACTAGTCAATAAAAATTTCAGAAAATTGTATTACCATATTGTATTGTATAATGAACACATAAATTATATATTAATTATTTGTGGAAATTGTGGTGTACATGTGGTGTACATGCAAAGTACATGTGGTGTACATGCGATGTACACGTGCTGTACATGCAGTATACGTGTTGTGTACATGAAGGAGACATGAGGAGCTCTGAATTAGTCAATAAAGATTTCAGAAAAGAATAGGAATGATCTGTACGAAATTTATAATTATCATGTGGTATGCATGTGATGTACATGTGGTACATATAAAGTACATGTGGTGTACATGAAGGGTACATGAGGTGTACATGCAGTGTACATGCCGTTTACATGTAGAATTGCTCCAGGCCCTGTCAGAATAGGGGACTCAGGAAATTTGTAACAAATATGCTAATGAATAGTAGTCCAGTCCAGTACATACGTTTAACTACCACTCATCAAGTCATTATTTTTTAAATTCAAAATTCAATATCTTCATTCTCTTCATCATTATCTCATACCAGTCCTCACTATCACCTATGAAATAACAATGATATACAAGAGACAGCTGTCATACCTCAGCAGTGGCACCTTTGAAGAAAGCTAGTAAGAGTTTCCATGACAACAAATATGCTAATGAGTAGTAGTAAGCATCACTGTAGCCTTCAATGAGGACACATTCTCCAACTCTGACGTCTGTTAGAATACCATCTATGTATTCTGATGTCAAGTTATACACATCCATCAATGATGCAGGAGGTTGTCTGTTGACAAAAATAACAAGTCATTGAGAGAATGACATAGTCCCCGCTATGATTGGGTTTTAAGGAATTATCACTACTCTGATCACGCAACAACACTTGTGAACCTAAATCAAACAGACTTAGATATGTTGTGTCTGCTTGTTGGACATGGAAAATGCCTACAACAATAAAGGATGGGTTGGGTATGGGGGATTGTATCACGAAGAAAATGGATATGCACATGTATGTCATAGAACACTGTCCTAATACCAACTTTGAATGAGATCTGTTCAAGCATGTCTGAGTTATGGCTTTGGACATGGAAAATTCGCAAACAAAATGGCTGCAAGGCAGGCATATTGGATCGTATCACGATGAAAATGGATATGCACATGTATGTCATAGAACACTGTCCTAATACCAACTTTGAATGAGATATCTGGTCAAGCATGTCTGAGTAATGGCTTCGACATGGAAAAATCGCAAACAAAATGGCTGCCAGGCAGCCATATTGGATCGTATCATGACAACAATGAATATACACATGTATGTCATAGAACACTGTCCTAATACCAACTTTGAATGAGATCTGTTCAAGCATGTCTGAGTTATGGCTTTAGACAGGGAAAATTTGCAAACAAAATGGCTGCCAGGCGGCCATATTGGATCGTTTCATGAAACAAATTGACGTGCATATGTATGGCATTGTATGTTGCCCCTGTACCAAGTTTGAAAAAAATTGGTCCAGGCATCTCAAAGAAACGGCTGCGGACAGACAGACGGACGCACGGACAGACAGAACCCAATCCATAAGTCCCCGTCTCGGACTTCGTCCGGCGGGGACTAATAATAGGCAAAAGGAAGATTTAATTTACAATAAACATGTACTGTATTTATTACATCTACCGGTAAATCTACTAAATGTATTAAAAACATGATTTTATTATGCCCATCATACAAGTACTGTACATTTACATGTATATGGAAGGTGATTTTATTATGTCCATCATACAAGTACTGTACATTTACATGTATATGGAAGGTGATTTTATTATGCCCATTATACAAGTACTGTACATTTACATGTATATGGAAGGTGATTTTATTATGCCCATTATACAAGTACTATACATTTACATGTATATGGAAGGTGATTTTATTATGTCCATCATACAAGTACTGTACATTTACATGTATATGGAAGGTGATTTTATTATGTCCATCATACAAGTACTGTACATTTACATGTATATGGAAGGTGATTTTATTATGCCCATTATACAAGTACTGTACATTTACATGTATATGGAAGGTGATTTTATTATGCCCATTATACAAGTACTGTACATTTACATGTATATGGAAGGTGGTTTTATTATGCCCATCATACAAGTACTATACATTTACATGTATATGGAAGGTGATTTTATTATGCCCATCATACAAGTACTGTACATTTACATGTATATGGAAGGTGATTTTATTATGCCCATTATACAAGTACTGTACATTTACATGTATATGGAAGGTGATTTTATTATGCCCATTATACAAGTACTGTACATTTACATGTATATGGAAGGTGATTTTATTATGCCCATTATACAAGTATTGTACATTTACATGTATATGGAAGGTGATTTTATTATGCCCATCATACGAGTACTGTACATTTACATGTATATGGAAGGTGATTTTATTATGCCCATCATACAAGTACTGTACATTTATATGTATATGGAAGGTGATATTTGATGACAAAGAAAATAGATAACACTTTATTTTGGTTTTATAATGTTGTTTGTTAGCTTTTTAGCATATGTCAAGTTTTATTAGTATTAGTATTAAACATGGATGTTGTCAAACACAATGTAAACAACTTTCCACCAATATGTTATTAAAACTCATTAGGTCCAAACCAATGTGCCCTTTAAGCCAATTTGATGCACCACTGACTCACACAATTTCTAGTGATGCACCAAAATTTGGTTTTCCCCCATCTCTTACTATGTGGTGACTATTAAACAAAAAATGCCAGATTTCTCCTTTTGACTCATAACAACAAAACTTGGCTGTCACTATCAAATTTTACAGTCTACCATTTTGTAATGGTGAAGTGGTCCCATTAGCAACCCATCCACAACAACCCATGTTACTAGTTAAGTATTTGGAACTGGTTATCAAAATTCCACTCCCCCCATTTGAATGAAAGATTTTGAAATTTTCTGCCAAACTTTAGGAGTGATTGCTTCAGTGTGTTTCCATACCAATACCACTAATTATGATTTTAGTACTACTTTAGCAGATTTGATCTCTGATACAGCCTTCCATCAAATCCTCTGAAACCAAACACGTAGGGATGATATGAATTGAATAAACATAATATGTAATAGAAGTAATGTAAAATGGTTAATATGCAGAGTTAAAGATAAAATAGTTTGTTGTAACAACTTACAAAATAATTTCTTTATCTTCATCTTCTTTTATCAGTTGTTCATCATATTTAGGTAATTCTGATATTAACCTGAAAACAAACAAACAAACAAACAAACAAACAAACAAACATGATAACTTTGCATAATTTACTTACACTGAGTAACATTATTGTAACTTTCCATGTCAAGATTAGGCTTGTGATGAATTATCCATAACAGAATAAATTGTTTTGTACAGTGAAATATCAACACATGTTGTGATAGGTGGGTGTGTTTTATGTTATTTTTATCACATATCTATAGATAATAATTGTTTTGTACAGTGAAATGTCAACACATGTTGTGATGGGGGGGGGGGGGTGTTTTATGTTATTTTTTATCACATATCCATTGATAATAATTGTTTTGTACAGTGAAATATCAACACATGTTGTGATAGGTGGGTGTGTTTTATGTTATTTTTATCACATATCCATAGATAATAATTGTTGTGTAAGTGAAATGTCAAAACATGGCTTTATCTAAAGTGTAATGTATAGATGCAATGATTTGTACATACATACATACATACATACAGATATTTTGTTGTTTTATCACCATTGCAATAAGATAATCAAATTTATCCACAATGACTTGAACTGTCTTCTATGCCATGAGGCATTGAAATCACTCGCCTTAATAAAAGTGCGTCTGCAGTGATTTGGACAGTTTTATTCTATGTCATCACCATGGCATTGAAATCACTCACCTTAATAAAAGTGTGTATGCAGTGACATATAGTTTTGTTCTGTGTCATCACCATGGCAATGAGATCACTCACCTTTATAAAAGTGTGTACGCAGTGACTTGTACAGGTTTGTTCTGTATCATCACCATGGCAATGAAATCACTCACCTTAATAAAAGTGTGTATGCAGTGACTTGTACAGTTTTGTTTTGTGTCATCACCATGGCACATAAATAGTTCAGTAAAGATTGCAGGCTGTCTGGTAAATGTACCGATGCATCAGCTCTGAGTTTGATAACAATCTTTGATGATTTCATCTGTTCTGCTGAGATTCCAGTCACTGCATGACAAAGACACTGTAATAGGTGATCTTCAACAGTAGCTTGACTCTTTGGAGTAGTTACACCTTTGAAACAAACAAACAAACAAACAAATAAACAAACAAATTTAACATCACTTAGACTTTATTGAAAATGTAACTCTTTCCTTAGTAATATATCCTATTGCCATTCATGACGGGGTCTAAAAAGAAAAGTAAATATTAAATCCTAACATTAATTTTACCAAATATGACATAAAATTTTATTCCCAAAAATACTTTGCTAAAGAAGATACAGAGTTAGGGGAGTATTTTCCCCAAAAGTAACAATAAACAAATTAAATATATACTATAATACTATGTATGCACCGGGATTCATATACAAGTTCTCTTCTTCCACTTTTGATTGATTTAAAATCACACCTTTAGTTTACTCAATACCTTTGGATCATTTTGTCAGATCTAGTTAGACACTAAAGAAGGCCATTGCAAGTGATTTGTTTCTGAATCAAAAGTGGAAGAAGACAACTTGTGTACATGTATGAAAATGTAATTAGTAATAATATCATTATGTCATCATTTCTTAGTGCTACTACAGACTTACAGGTGATATAGTCAATGACTGCTACTACAGACCTACCTGGTGGTGATATAGTCAATGACTGCTACTACAGACCTACCTGGTGGTGATATAGTCAATGACTGCTACTACAGACTTACAGGTGATATAGTCAATGACTGCTACTACAGACTTACAGGTGATATAGTCAATGACTGCTACTACAGACCTACCTGGTGGTGATATAGTCAATGACTGCTACTACAGACCTACCTGGTGGTGATATAGTCAATGACTGCTACTACAGAATTACAGGTGATATAGTCAATGACTGCTAGTACAGACTTACAGGTGATATAGTCAATGACTGCTACTACAGACTTGCAGGTGATATAGTCAATGACTGCTACTACAGACTTACAGGTGATATAGTCAATGACTGCTACTACAGACTTACAGGTGATATAGTCAATGACTGCTACTACAGACTTACAGGTGATATAGTCAATGACTGCTGCTACAGACCTACCTGGTGGTGATATAGTCAATGACTGCTACTACAGACTTACGGGTGATATAGTCAATGACTGCTACTACAGACCTACCTGGTGGTGATATAGTCAATGACTGCTACTACAGACTTACAGGTGATATAGTCAATGACTGCTGCCACAGACCTACCTGGTGGTGATATAGTCAATGACTGCTACTACAGACCTACCTGGTGGTGATATAGTCAATGACTGCTACTACAGACTTACAGGTGATATAGTCAATGACTGCTACTACAGACTTACAGGTGATATAGTCAATGACTGCTACTACAGACCTACCTGGTGGTGATATAGTCAATGACTGATGCTACAGACTTACAGGTGATATAGTCAATGACTGCTACTACAGACCTACCTGGTGGTGATATAGTCAATGACTGCTACTACAGAATTACAGGTGATATAGTCAATGACTGCTAGTACAGACTTACAGGTGATATAGTCAATGACTGCTACTACAGACTTACAGGTGATATAGTCAATGACTGCTACTACAGACTTACAGGTGATATAGTCAATGACTGCTACTACAGACCTACCTGGTGGTGATATAGTCAATGACTGCTAGTATAGACTTACAGGTTATATAGTCAATGACTGCTACTATAGACTTACAGGTAATATAGTCAATGACTGCTACTACAGACTTACAGGTGATATAGTCAATGACTGCTACTACAGACTTACAGGTGATATAGTCAATGACTGCTACTACAGACTTACAGGTGATATAGTCAATGACTGCTACTACAGACTTACAGGTGATATAGTCAATATGACTGCTACTACAGACCTACCTGGTGGTGATATAGTCAATGACTGCTACTACAGACCTACAGGTGATATAGTCAATGACTGCTACTACAGACCTACCTGGTGGTGATATAGTCAATGACTGTTACTACAGACCTACCTGGTGGTGATATAGTCAATGACTGCTACTACAGACTTACAGGTGATATAGTCAATGACTGCTGCCAATGAATCACACTGAATCAGATTTAAAGCTGTTAAACACACACAGGAGAGTATTTCTAAAATAGTTTTATGTTCACTTACCAACAATTAGGATAAAGATTGGGAACAAAGTTGTGTAAATGCCATCACTAAAGAATTCCACCCACTCTGTTGTCTGGTCGCTTGATACAACTGTACAATTACTTGTCATATGATCACTGACTGCTGATAACAGGTCAAACACTGCACAACAAAATGATTGGGTAGCTAGGGATGGTGAACTTTGAAGACTTTCACTGCAGCTCTGTGAGAATACAGGTGAAAATATCATTATCAATGTCATCATCATCAGTCATTCATTTATTTACATGGTATATGATATGATAGTTCACTTTGACTCGGTCATTCATATATTTTCTTTTTCCTTGGCTGAAAACAAATCTCAAATATCTTCATTCATGCAAACACAACCTCAATTTCTAGCCCTGTCACACTTCAAGCTGTACCTCAATGACTAGTCTAAGAAAATTAGGGAGAATGCTGAAGATACTTGACTCCATGATACAAGACTCTATTATACAAAACTACAGATAATGAAATCCCAGTGTGAGGTTATCAAGTTAGGGAGAACCCTGATACATACCTGAATACATGATACAAGACTACACATGAAATCCGAGTGTGAGGTCATTAAGTTAGGCAGAACCCTGATACATACCTGAATACATGATACAAGACTACACTGTCACATCATGAAATCTCAGTGTGAGGTTATTATTAAAGTTAGGGACAACCCTGATACATACCTGAATCCACGATACAAGACTACACATCATGAAATCCCAGTGTGAGGTTATTAAGTTAGGGAGAACCCTGATACGTACCTGAATACATGATACAAGACTACACATCATGAAATCCCAGTGTGAGGTTATTAAGTTAGGGAGAACCCTGATACATACCTGAATATATGATACAAGACTACACATCATGAAATCCCAGTGTGAGGTTATTATTAACTCTGGTATATTCATCACTGCATTTAACATCAACTGAACTATTTCTATGTTGAAATTGATTTTATTGACACTGGCATCATTCACATTGCTGAAAGAAAAAGGGTTTTCAGAATTAGTTTTAAAAATTTATGATTCCATTAATATGATTATTTTGAATCAACTACAGGCTTACAATATGGTTGGTGATAAAAATAATAAAGTGACTATATAAACAAATTTTATCACCTTAGTACTTTTTATTGATGATAAAGATTCTTATAATATACTTAATCCTGATATCATCATTATGTGGTATTATTAATTATTATGCAGTTGTCTCTCAAAAAATGGTGGCATTTGAAATTTTCTTGCATGCGCTTATGTATGAAGAGAAGAGAACGACCTTTGCTGAACCCTTGGGCATAAAATTTGAGAATGTTTACATCAACTAATAGAGCTGAAGGTGCTTTAGCAATATTCTCTTTTCTACCACTAGAGGGCACTATTCATCAGAAAGGAGATTATATTTTGGACTTACCAACCAAACAAAAATAAATCTTCATGTTCTTCTCTCCATGAACTCAGTAGATTTAAAACACTTGACATAAGATCTTTGGTGAGGTTTGTATCTTGCTGGAAGCATTTATTTAGGACACAAAGGGCACCAAGACTACCTAAGTATGACAAAATAGATAAATTTTGAACATTTCAAATGTACTTTGGTGAGGTTTGTATCTTGCTAGAAGTATTTATTGGGGACACCTAGGGTAGTAAGACTACCTAAGTTTGACAAAATAGATAAATTGTGAACATTTCAAATTTACTTTGATGAGGATTGTATCCTGCTGGAAGCATTTATTGGGTCACCTAGGGTAGTAAGACTACCTAAGTTTGACAAAATAGATAAATTTTGAACATTTCAAATCTACTTTGGTGAGGTTTGTATCTTGCTGGAAGCATTTATTGGGGACACCTAGGGTAGTAAGACTACCTAAGTATGACAAAATAGATAAATTTTGAACATTTCACATGTACTTTGGTGAGGTTTGTATCTTGCTGGAAGCATTTATTTAGGACACAAATGGCACCAAGACTACCTAAGTTTGACAAAATAGATAAATTGTGAACATTTCACCTATACTTTGGTGAGGTTTGTATCCTGCTAGAAGCATTTATTGGGTCACTTAGGGTAGTAAGACTACCTAAGTATGACAAAATAGATAAATTTTGAACATTTCAAATCTACTTTGGTGAGGTTTGTATCTTGCTGGAAGCATTTATTGGGGACACCTAGGGTAGTAAGACTACCTAAGTATGACAAAATAGATAAATTTTGAACATTTCACATGTACTTTGGTGAGGTTTGTATCCTGCTAGAAGCATTTATTGGGGACACCTAGGGTAGTAAGACTACCTAAGTATGACAAAATAGACAAATTGTAAACATTTCAATGTTGTAGTGGTTGGGTAGTAAGACCAACTATGGGTATGAGAATGAAATATTTAAAACTAAACTATTGATAAATTATATTTTCACCAGGCTTTTACTAACAATCGACAGTACAGACTATGATAATTACATTTCAAACCATAACACCTACCTGATAGACTATGATAACATTTCAAACCATAACACCTACCTGATACTGACTACACTATAACATTTCAAACCATAACACCTACCTGATACTGACTACACTATAACATTTCAAACCATAACACCTACCTGATAGACTATGATAACATTTCAAACCATAACACCTACCTGATACTGACTACACTATAACATTTCAAACCATAACACCTACCTGATACTGACTACACTATAACATTTCAAACCATAACACCTACCTGATACTAACTACACTATAACATTTCAAACCATAACACCTACCTGATACTGACTACACTATAACATTTCAAACCATAACACCTACCTGATACTGACTACACTATAACATTTCAAACCATAACACCTACCTGATACTGACTACACTATAACATTTCAAACCATAACACCTACCTGATACTGACTACACTATAACATTTCAAACCATAACACCTACCTGATACTGACTACACTATAACATTTCAAACCATAACACCTACCTGATACTGACTACACTATAACATTTCAAACCATAACACCTACCTGATACTGACTACACTATAACATTTCAAACCATAACACCTACCTGATACTGACTACACTATAACATTTCAAACCATAACACCTACCTGATACTGACAATATGTTATCCTCTGTACTGGTCAGCATACCAGCTGTGTTAATTTCAGTTAGTTGTAGAATGTGTTCTGACTTTAAATATGGAATAATACACTCAAGTGTTTGAAGACTGGATTCATGTAGTACAGCAAATCTGTAGGTTACACAGTAAAATATAATTAGAGATTAGATTGGACAGTCCTACAACACAACATTGACCAATTACATCAAATACCAAATCACATGACATTTCTACATGTTCCTGAACTTGTACATATTTTTGTTGTTTTTGAAAAGTTACTTCAAATACTCAGTATATGTTTTACTATTTACTGAAATATGCCTAGTAATCAGTAGAGAGAGGCAAAATCTTACAACTATGTTAAGCTGCTATACATGAACTATTGCATTTACATATGAAATCTTTTCTCATAGTTATGTCTGTTTGTTGACCATAACTCAAACGCTACAAGGAACTGTGCAAGCACTATTTGAGACAAACTAGTATAACTTTATCTACCATCAAAAGATCATGTGTCCATTTACTTTTTGCACACTTTTTGAAAACATTTATTTTACCTAAGAACATGATCAGAAATCAATTTTTGAAATATTTTTTTACCGTATTTACCATGGTGAGTGATTCATTGGTAATTGGTTTAATACATTCCTAGTATTCTGTATGCACCAGCTGTTCACATATCATGATATAAAGTGTAACTATAATACTAACCTATCCATTGACCCAGCACACTGTAAGACATCTATTTCTAGTTTATTCAGGGTTTTACAGTTTGATAGCATGTATCCTAAGGACATGGACCACAGACTTCCATTTTTCAGAGACCTGGAAAAAGTTGTGATTGCAATATTAAAGTAAGTTAGACTTTCTGAATTAAATCAACGTCAAAGGCACATGATTTCACACAAACACACACACACACACACACACACACACACACATGCACGTGCGTGCGTGCGCATGCACGCAGACGCACACATATATACATACACACACATGCACACGCACAAACACACACGTGCACGACTTAATTCATTCATTCACTTGCTCATACATGTACGTACCTACCTCAGCTGGCTGTATGTATGTATGCACACACACACACACACACACACACACACACACGTCTTTACACACTTATTAAAACATTTGCAAACATATTTCAGCCTACTCATAGTCTACAAACACAGTAACAAAGGGGAAAGTTGAAGAAAAAAATTCAAGCTGTTAATTCAAAATGAAATTAAAAACAAAACAAAACTACATGAACTCAAGAAGGGTATAATTATTGACATTTGAACATATTCTATCATATCAGTTGAATAAAATTCAAAAACACAGTGTTTACAGAATTGTTTAAGATCTACTCTACCTTTCCAGAGTTGATGATAACAGTATTTCCCAGTGTCCTGCCTTTAGATCCGATAACATTTTGGATAAACTTGAATTCAGTAATCTCCAGGCTGAGGAGATCTCAGGTTGTTTTTCAGACACTCTCTTCAGCTCCTAGTCAAAATAAAATGAAGTATTTCCATAAATATCTCTCATGTTAATAATATTATATGTAGCAATAGTGGGGAAAGGAATGTGTGTCAACTTTGGGTTCTATTCATGGTTCCACATTACGTAATAAGCCCCGCCCACCATGGTTACTGTTGCTACGCCCCACAAGCTTTGAGTTTGTGGGACATTGTTCTGGTAATAAAACATGGCGGCAAATTCGTCTGCAGAGCGTACCCGACGATATCTCAATTGCCTACCTCCCTGGAGTTTCAAGTCTTTCCACAAAGGCACAGGATAAAGGACTCAATTATTTTACTCAAGGTTATGTTCATGACATTAAGATAAATAACGCTAGTAATGATTTGAAAGTGTTGGCGCGTTGCTGGCGATCAATGAGGAAGTCCGAGTCACCGCACAAAATTGAAGTTGACATTTCACGAGTACTGAGGAAAGTGACGAATGCCAACTGTTCTTGTAAGGCAGGGTAAGTTAATTTTTTTTAAATGTTTAAACAATTCACCAGTATTGCTAAAATTGTATTATTTGTAGCTGTTATCATAAAAGAACTACGTAAGCCTCTACGGTACGTAGGAAAGTATATGAACAAACGTACTTCAACTTTGAACTTTGTGTTTGCCTGTTGTGTAAACACTGCGTAGACGCAACTTCCGTATCACTTTCATCTCGCCCTGGCCTGACATATTCATGAATCATACAAATATAGTTTCCGCTAACTACTAATGAAAGGAGTTGATTTTGGTTGGAAACTTTTCATGATATTATTTTATTATTACTCCGGTATGTTGAATGAAGTCGATATTTTCATGGAGGGTCAGCCTGTATGTATGTGTAAGTACCAGTACCTCGACCATACTGCATGTCTACCCGTATCCGAAACATCCTGCCACCGTACTTAGATCCTGTACGTGCACGATCCTTGTCGTTGCGTTGTATACTGTCTATACATTTTGTTAACAACTGAACACTGACTGCTGTTTATTTTCATTTCAGGTTAAGTGGCCACTGTTCACGTCATCGGTTTGATAAAGTCACTACAAGGATTGAAGCTACACAACTTCACTAATGTACCAGCACAGCTGAGCTGTACCAGCATTCCACAACAGTGGCGTGTTCCAAGGGGACCAAAGATAAAACCAGTCCCAATAAATCATGTTGTAGTTGCAAGACCAACCATTGAAACAAGAAAGAGAAGACCAATAGTCTGTCAGGTTGACAGTAATAAGAAGTAAGAAACAGTACACCATCATGATTTATGGTTTGATTTTGTCATTACATTTTCATGTTGCAAACTTTTGTATACTTGGGAAAAGTTAAAATGTTTTGATTTCATTTCTGAGGGCATCTCTTTAGAAAGGATATGTCAATATTGGATGATTTATTAAAATCTGTCATATATATGTGTGTGTCATAGCCATTTTGCTAGCCACAAGTCTTACAATATGCTATAGTATCAGTCTCGTTTAAACACATCAAATACTAATTGAATCACACCACACACTTGTGCAGCAAATACATAATTTGATGCAAGTACACAGAAACATTTTGTGGGTTTCTTCAAGAGGATGTGTATTATCAGATTAAATACTCGGGTAATTAACTCTTATAATTGTGTTTTGCAAATGTTTCAGGTTACCAAAAGTAAATTCAACTGACATAGGTATATTACAGAATCTGAAAGGAACACCCTTGGCATATACTCTATCAGATGATGTACCAACAACACATACATCTTTTGGGGAAGTGCAGCTGGGATCTATGTTATCCTATCAGGTATGTGAAATAATCAACAACTCTTTGATGGATATATTTTAATATGTGATGTGATATGTAAATAAAAGACACCACAAATTAACAGAGTGTATATAGTAGTCCTGACAGTTATTTGTTTATTGTGTTTTCTCTTTCACAAAGACATCTTGAAATAGAGTCAGATAACAACACACTGACCAAATACTGTTGATCTTCTCAAAAAGAGTGGCTTGTATAACATCTGAAACAATTTTAAAAGTCTTTATCTTAGCAATGAGGCGTTCAATATGGATTCTGTGTTTTGCTATTTTTTCTGTAATCTGTGTATCTGCCACTGACATCTGAGAAGATGATGATATAAAAGGAGGAATATTTAGTTGTAAGCCAAGTTCAGATATTTCTTTATGAATTGTGAATCCTTTATCAGACATGATAGCATCACCTGGGTTAAGATATCCATTATCTAGTAATTGTTTCAACAATTTTAAAAATCCACTCTGTTCAGATATTTGTACATCTGATATATTCCCTGTAAATAACTCAGACACAAATAGTAATGATCCACACGGATCACATCCTATTAAACTCTTAAGTGTCGTACTTGACTTATAATCACTATACAACTGACTTTTAAGGGCCAACGCACTGGGTTGTTGTGTCTTTAATTCAGTACAGTCTATCAGTATGACAGTTCTTGGAAAGTCCCTTTTAAAATCTGCAGGCATTTTATTCATAATAATACTCCTGTGAGGCAAAATACTAATTTGACCTAACTTCCAATACATGTGGTCAATCCATGTATTAAAGACATCCCCAGCTGACTGTAGTCCTAAACCAAACCTTACTGCTAAGTCTCGCAGTCCAAAATTATGCCGTAAACGACACAAACATAACAAGAGACAATCTTTACCTGGTAGGTTTTTTATATCTGTCCTAACTTTCTTGTAAGATAACACAGTATCATTTGGTAAAAGAAATTATAACAAGGCTAAAAATCTAACATAACTAATTCCAGTATAGTATTTAAAAAGGCCCTTAAGTTTCTTTTGATTTCTCAGTACACAATCAACACCAAATTTACAATTATTTGTGACATCCTGCTGAAGTTTCTTGATTTTTAGGTCCCTTTCTGTTATCTCAGATTGAAGTTTTTTTATTGTGGCATCCTTTTCTTTCAGTTTGTTTTCTAATCTCGACATTTCAGCAGTTTGCACAAGTAGGTCAAGAGGTGATGTCCCTGTAAGATAAAAACACACAAATATTTAATTTTGTAATCTATAATGAACTTGTCATTGCCCTTTCTTTCAGATGAACAACATGAAAACCTCTAAAGTATCTGATGGTATGGGTTGTGGACCAACAACTCTCCCAAAAACAGCACCAATAAAGCTACCAGAGGAGTATCGTACCTTGAATAAAGAACATTCTCAAATTGACCCAGAGACACTTGAAATAGAGACAAGGGGACAAGCAAACAACGAAACCTGGATTAAATCACGAGCATGTCGTTTAACAGCATCAAATTTTGGTAGAATTTTAAACAGGAAATCTGCTCCATCTGAAAAGTTTCTGAATAGTTTGTTCCAACATAAATCGATCACAGCTGCTTCATTAGAATATGGAAAACGCAATGAGCCAAAAGCAAAATCAAAATACCTTGAAGTACACACATGCAGACATATCCATGACTGTGGTCTTGTTGTAAATACAGAATTTAGCTTTTTAGGTGGGACCCCAGATGGAAAAGTATGCGACCATGGAAAGTGTGGAATTATGGAATGTAAGTGCCCATACTGTGCAAGAAACCTTACCATCGACCAGGCAGTGAATGAAGTGCCAAATTTCATGTTGCATCGAGGACCTGATGGTGAAATAGTGCTCAAAAGAACCCATCCATATTTTGCTCAAGTACAGGGCCAGTTGATGGTAACAGGAGCAGAATTTTGTGATTTTGTTGTATTTACACAGATAGATGTTTTTATTCAACGAATATTGCCAGATGTTGAGTACATGCAGGAGATGTTGCAGAAGCTCTGTGCATTTTTCCAAAAGTATGCAAAACCATACCTTTGCAAAAAGTAATATGTAATAATAGTATGTAATAGTGTGACTTTCACAATAGTATGTGTCCCAGGCATACTTGTTTGCAGCCCCAATAAAATATATGAATAATAAAACTGATTGTGATTGTTTCTGATTAATAAGTTTACAAAAATGATGTGTGTAGATTGATGTCTAGAATGCTACTTGTGTCAGTAAAGAAAGTACTGTTTATCTTTTGACACATTTACGGTTGGGTAGAAATCTTATGACACAAGTTTTTTTGTCAATGTATGGTGGTACAGAAATTTGAAATAGATTTGACATACATGGAGTTGAGTAGGTGTCCTCTTACAAATGTAAGAGGACACCTGCTCAACTCCATGTTTTTTTTTTAGAAGAGAGCTATAAATTGTACAGTTTGATACACAATATAATAACATTGTAAGGCTAGTTCCTATACAATATAGTTACGATTACCACAATCATCTCCACTCACTATGTATAGAGGTCATTACTCTAGCAAAGAAATCTGTGCTACCCCAACAGTATTGATGTAAACATGACAACGTTATGAAGAGTTCCATAGTAGATATTAGCAATTGTCTAAAGGAAGTATCTAATTACAACTGTCTGTATGTTTGTGATGGATTACTACTGACATGCACTGTTTACTCTTGGCCCAGCAGGCGGGTTAGCCAGATAACAGGTTTGTTGGTACCTTTGACTATACGTAGTGAGTGGAGATGATCGTAGTAATCACAACTCTGTTGTATACTATACTTGAACTAGACTAATAACATTGGTACTTACAAGCACATTCTGTCTGAGTTCCTACATTTCTCTCTGTAACAAGGCCACTGCTGCTAACCAATGGCGGATGTATGGATACACTATGAAAAAAAAATGATTTATAGTATATATTACATATATGCATTCATATTGAATGGGGAGGGGGGAGTGAAGAGATAAGATATATTGTCCATTATATACATAAAATGACACAAAGTCAATGAATGACGATGTACAAATTACAATGTATGTTTTCTCTACATTGGAAAATACAACTCACTCATCTATATTGTTTGTATTGTTCTGAATATTAATACACTGGTAATTTATTTTTATTGAAACTTTTAAACAAACATATACTACAAATGACGAACAGAACCATCATAAACCATGTCTACTAAACGAAAATGTAAACATTCACTTACACTGGATCATTGTCGAATATGTGCGCTAGACATTTTCTCTTTGACGGCTGCACAATAGATAAATCACCATCACACTTGTCCTTTCGCTTCGGTGGTGGTCTTGTTGGTGTATATGAACTGCCATCTGCTGGCAGCGGGTCAGGACACACATCAGTTGGGCCATCAGAACCCGGAAAGTGCTGTTTTTAAAAATAAACAAAAACAGCTGTAAGTTGAATATCTAATTCAACGAACGAAGTATATTCTCTAATTAGTCCATAAATACGGCACATCGCATACATCTTGACAAGTAATTTTAGAGTAAACTGTCGATTGAGGGGTCTAAATTACTGAAAACACCCCTGGGTTAGTTTAAATTTGAACCAGGAACTTAAATGTTAACCAAAAAGAAGAATAGTTCAAGCAGACAACATTGCCCTTTGGATCGAGGCCATGGTTCGATTTTTGCAAACGCCGGGTCGTTCAGCTTCAGAAAGTTCAGTACAAACAATCTTGCACGAGGCGAAAAATGCAAAATAAGAACACTGTAACAGTTAATTTTAACCATTTATAAATTTGTATAGATATATAATTCTTACCTTAGAACAGACATACTTGTGTTTATTGATTTTGTCGGTATTTAGTTGGTAGTGTGGTCTGCCACACGCCTTTCTCCACCGCAGACATTTTTCTAGTTGCGTTTTCGGTTTGGGGAATGGTACAAAGTGGATAGTAGGTTGGGTGCCCAGATACCGCTCATCTGATTTGCAAGTACCCCAAGCACATCTTTTCACCATTTTCGTTTGAATTGTCGCAAAAACACAGTTACAAACTGGAAAGGCAATACTGCAGCTCAATCACGTACGTGTCGTACGTTCACTAGTACAGTGTCGATCAATGTGGGACAAAATGGCGGCTGTAAGCAGGCGTGACTTTGCTGAGTTGTGATTGGCTAAGAGTTCTGTTTGATTGACAGGAGTGGAACCATGAATATAGAGTCATTTTGTGATTTTATATCATTTACATTATCTAAGAAATATTGAGTTGAAGAAAAGTTTCAAGAAATACTACTTTGAAACTTGTTCCTCATTCATTGTGTATATAGTTCCATGCCAGATTTACACTTGTTTTGCAATAACAATCCCCTGTGATTCATCTACCAAATGTTGACAATACCTGTTCTCCTGCTCCAAGTTCAAGACCAAGTTCACTACTACACCATATTAATCCATACACACACTCCAATAGTTGTGTTTTCATATCTCCTATATCCATAGTCCAGTCAGTATGTTTCATTTCAAGTTTTAGAATTGCATCATTTATAGCTTCCAGGTTTGCTTCTCCACCTTCCAGACCATCCTGTATGCTGTTACCATGACAACACTTTTGCAACAATACAGATGAGAATATGGCAAGTAAAGTGTGCCTTGGTACTATTGCACAGGAAGTTGTACAGGATTGTGGGATATCAGTAAAGGTCATGACCCTCTTCAACATTAATGTAGATTTCCACTGTATAAGGGATAAGAAAAAAAACAAGTTTTCAGTGTTGAATACATCTATCAATTCATGATTTTTTGAGTTTACTAGAATTAGTACAAATACTGTATAACATATTTTAGATAAACACTGATAAGGGTAACACTATTTTTGTTGTTTCTCATTTCCCAACCAACCCAAATTTTCAGCTCTGACATCATCATCTAAAAAAAAAAAATTATTTTCACCCACTTCATTATGGAACAGCACCCTCTCTGGCAAGAATAAGCAAGTGTCTAGACTGTCGATGTCATGTACAGTCATGGCAGTGATGATGACACTTGTTCACGAACAGAGTATTTCTTTCATGATGGAAATTATTCAAGAAAGGGGGTCTGAGAACATGCCAATTGTGTAGAGAAGCTGGGAAAGGGCTTGTTACCAGGAATCCAATAAAAAGAAGATAGAGAGGAGGAAAAGGAGAGGCAGAGAAACATGAAGATGATTTTTTGTTTGTTTATTTTTTTTTTACATCAACCAACCAACCCATAGTTGCCATGAAAAAGTAATGAGAAACATTATAAAAATAGGGTTACCCTAATGGTAAGGTCAATAGTCTATATAGCTTGTAGTTGAGGCAAAAAATAGAAATGGAAAAAAGAGTTTTTAAATTGCTAAAAAAATTGCAAGTATTACATTTACACTCAAATGTTGGCATCAATTTTAAGATTTCAATGCTATTATGGAAATTATTCAATACAAATTTTTCATATTGAATAAGCAATGTACACAATATAATGTTCTAAGAAACACCAATATCTTACTATCTCCATTACCGCATGGCTATTATTACAATAACTATGACATTGTGGAGTCAGCTATACCAAAAACACTGTGTATACTGACTTCAATGATCAATGGTAAAAACAGAACTCTTACATTGCTAGGCAACTGCATTCGATGTTCATCCCACTCATCATCTGTTGGCATCATCAGTTCTAGTAAGGCATAAATGATAGGAGACTTTCTTCTTAGACTTTCTTCATTCTCATCACTATCATCATCATCATCATCATTATCATTATCATCTTGTGGAAGACTGTTAATAATTATTTCACATAATTCAACCGCTGATTCTGCTAGCGCCCTCACACTGTGAAAACAAGAATAAAATATTAGCATTCTAAGCACTTACACTTGACAGTAATATAGAATATAATGATAACTGTTGTTAGTGGGTGTTTTAAACTACTGGTAATTATTTAAGACCAAATACACTTTAACTGTGGACAACAAAAGTCAATGATATTCACACATTCATAAACTTTGACCAAAGCCCCTTTTACAGCACTCTCTGACACACACCATCAAGATGATATTTCACAGTGTCACAGAAGAAATATCAGCTCCAGTTTGTGAGAATGTGTTATCTTATCAATCTCTCTCCTTGAAGTAAAATGTGATATACCAGAGACTATAAAATACTACAGAATCATTCCAAATTCTACTATGATATAGGGATTTCACATTATACCTGGTAGATGAGGTAGTTGTTAGTGTAGACTGTTTGATCCAAGTAGCAGCCTGGTATAGAAATCCTGTCTCATTCAATAGACCTCCTCTGTGACTTATCAATGACTTTGTACCAACTTGCCAAGTCTCTTTTAATTTCTCCATTACTACATCTTTGGGGGAAAAAGACACAAGTGGATGAGATATTTCAGATGTCAAAGTGACACTTAAAATAGATCAGGTAGGATTCACTCCAAGCCTTTACAGATTTCACCAGGAGAGTATCTCTTCTCTGTCCCATCATCCCGTGCATATTACATTACAAAACAAACAGAAATAATAATTATATGTATATGTACACTACTCACCTGACAAACCATAACTATTACAACAATTTAGTTGAAATAAAGTCAACAGAAGATGTTCAGCTGCTGGTATCATAAAACAACCCTGAATAGATACAATGTCAGAATAGAAAGTTGTATGATTAATTTACAAGTACTAGAATGTATTATGATCACACAATGTCACACAAACTCAATAAGTAAACTTTGTTTGTTGGACGGGGGGGGGGTCTAGTGTAAATGCGATTGCTAAACTTCATTTTCGCACTTCTAACCAAATTTAGTTCACATCTTCAATGCTTACAGCTTCTGTATATACTACTGAGATTTTGATATTAAAGTTTTATAAAAATTTACTTCTGTGAGATACAGTGATGGGTTTCCAGTTATACAGTAGTATTTTCATTTATTGAGCTTTGTGTGCGATAATCCCTAAAGTATGACTTGTTATGGGATACTTATACATCAGTAGAAATTTCTCAATGGTTCTATCACAGACTATGGAGTAGAAATTTGGCAATGGTTCTATCACAGACTATGGAGTAGAAATTTGGCAATGGTTCTATCACAGACTATGGAGTAGAAATTTGGCAATGGTTCTATCACAGACTATGAAGTAGAAATTTGGCAATGGTTCTATCACAGACTATGGAGTAGAAATTTGGCAATGGTTCTATCACAGACTATGGAGTAGAAATTTGGCAATGGTTCTATCACAGACTATGGAGTAGAAATTTGGCAATGGTTCTATCACAGACTATGGAGTAGAAATTTGGCAATGGTTCTATCACAGACTATGGAGTAGAAATTTGGCAATGGTTCTATCACAGACTATGAAGTAGAAATTTGGCAATGGTTCTATCACAGACTTTGGAGTAGAAATTTCTCAATGGTTCTATCACAGACTATGGAGTAGAAATTTGGCATTGGTTCTATCACAGACTATGGAGTAGAAATTTGGCAATGGTTCTATCACAGACTATGAAGTAGAAATTTGGCAATGGTTCTATCACAGACTATGGAGTAGAAATTTGGCAATGGTTCTATCACAGACTATGGAGTAGAAATTTGGCAATGGTTCTATCACAGACTATGGAGTAGAAATTTGGCAATGGTTCTATCACAGACTATGGAGTAGAAATTTGGCAATGGTTCTATCACAGACTATGGAGTAGAAATTTGGCAATGGTTCTATCACAGACTATGGAGTAGAAATTTGGTAATGGTTCTATCACAGACTATGGAGTAGAAATTTCTCAATGGTTCTATCACAGACTATGGAGTAGAAATTTGGCAATGGTTCTATCACAGACTATGGAGTAGAAATTTGGCATTGGTTCTATCACAGACTATGGAGTAGAAATTTGGCAATGGTTCTATCACAGACTATGAAGTAGAAATTTGGCAATGGTTCTATTACAGACTATGGAGTAGAAATTTCTCAATGGTTCTATCACAGACTATGAAGTAGAAATTTGGCAATGGTTCTATCACAGACTATGGAGTAGAAATTTGGCAATGGTTCTATCACAGACTATGGAGTAGAAATTTGGCAATGGTTCTATCACAGACTATGGAGTAGAAATTTGGCAATGGTTCTATCACAGACTATGGAGTAGAAATTTGGCAATGGTTCTATCACAGACTATGGAGTAGAAATTTGGCAATGGTTCTATCACAGACTATGGAGTAGAAATTTGGCAATGGTTCTATCACAGACTATGGAGTAGAAATTTGGCAATGGTTCTATCACAGACTATGGAGTAGAAATTTGGCAATGGTTCTATCACAGACTATGGAGTAGAAATTTGGCAATGGTTCTATCACAGACTATGGAGTAGAAATTTGGCAATGGTTCTATCACAGACTATGGAGTAGAAATTTGGCAATGGTTCTATCACAGACTATGGAGTAGAAATTTGGCAATGGTTCTATCACAGACTATGGAGTAGAAATTTGGCAATGGTTCTGTCACAGACTATGGAGTAGAAATTTGGCAATGGTTCTGTCACAGACTATGGAGTAGAAATTTGGCAATGGTTCTATCACAGACTATGGAGTAGAAATTTCTCAATGGTTCTATCACAGACTATGGAGTAGAAATTTGGCAATGGTTCTATCACAGACTATGGAGTAGAAATTTGGTAATGGTTCTATCACAGACTATGGAGTAGAAATTTCTCAATGGTTCTATCACAGACTATGGAGTAGAAATTTGGCAATGGTTCTATCACAGACTATGGAGTAGAAATTTGGCAATGGTTCTATCACAGACTATGGAGTAGAAATTTCTCAATGGTTCTATCACAGACTATGGAGTAGAAATTTGGCAATGGTTCTATCACAGACTATGGAGTAGAAATTTGGCAATGGTTCTATCACAGACTATGGAGTAGAAATTTCTCAATGGTTCTATCACAGACTATGGAGTAGAAATTTGGCAATGGTTCTATCACAGACTATGGAGTAGAAATTTGGCAATGGTTCTATCACAGACTATGGAGTAGAAATTTCTCAATGGTTCTATCACAGACTATGGAGTAGAAATTTGGCAATGGTTCTATCACAGACTATGGAGTAGAAATTTGGTAATGGTTCTATCACAGACTATGGAGTAGAAATTTCTCAATGGTTCTATCACAGACTATGGAGTAGAAATTTGGCAATGGTTCTATCACAGACTATGGAGTAGAAATTTGGCAATGGTTCTATCACAGACTATGGAGTAGAAATTTCTCAATGGTTCTACCTCATTCTACCTTGGTGAATAAAGTCCTTCCAGTTTCCCACACAAATATTGAGTCACATGTAATTAAACTCTGTACAAGTGAATACAAAATGACTACCACTAAAAAATATAGTGAATTTAACTCAGAAGGGACCTTTCTGTAATATAGCACCCTCTAGAGGGGGAACAGAGTAAAAAGAATTGCTCTGAGTGGCAAGAAGGGAATTAGGAATCTGCAAATACACAAGGAAGTTACTGATGACATCACAAAGCTATTCAATTACTAACTTGACAGGCATGACAGACATTACTGATGACATCATAAATCTATTACTAACCTGAAGGGTATGGAAGAAGTTACTGATGACATCATAAATCTATTACTAACCTGAAGGGTATGGAAGAAGTTACTGATGACATCATAAATATATTATTAACCTGAAGGGTATGGAAGAAGTTACTGATGACATCACAAATCTATTACTAACCTGAAGGGTATGGAAGAAGTTACTGATGACATCACAAATCTATTACTAACCTGAAGGGCATGAAAGAAGTTACTGATGACATCATAAATCTATTACTAACCTGAAGGGTATGGAAGAAGTTACTGATGACATCATAAATCTATTACTAACCTGAAGGGCATGAAAGAAGTTACTGATGACATCATAAATCTATTACTAACCTGAAGGGCATGAAAGAAGTTACTGATGACATCACAAATCTATTACTAACCTGAAGGGCATGAAAGAAGTTACTGATGACATCACAAATCTATTACTAACCTGAAGGGCATGAAAGAAGTTACTGATGACATCACAAATCTATTACTAACCTGAAGGGTATGGAAGAAGTTACTGATGACATCACAAATCTATTACTAACCTGAAGGGTATGGAAGAAGTTACTGATGACATCACAAATCTATTACTAACCTGAAGGGCATGAAAGAAGTTACTGATGACATCACAAATCTATTACTAACCTGAAGGGCATGAAAGAAGTTACTGATGACATCACAAATCTATTACTAACCTGAAGGGCATGAAAGAAGTTACTGATGACAGCACAAATCTATTACTAACCTGAAGGGCATGAAAGAAGTTACTGATGACATCACAAATCTATTACTAACCTGAAGGGCATGGAAGAAGTTACTGATGACATCACAAATCTATTACTAACCTGAAGGGCATGGAAGAAGTTACTGATGACATCATAAATCTATTACTAAACTGAAGGGCATGAAAGAAGTTACTGATGACATCACAAATCTATTACTAACCTGAAGGGCATGAAAGAAGTTACTGATGACATCATAAATCTATTACTACTAACCTGAAGGGTATGGAAGAAGTTACTGATGACATCATAAATCTATTACTAACCTGAAGGGCATGGAAGAAGTTACTGATGACATCACAGATGAAACTGACACACCTCTCTAATTGTTGTTGATTGACAGACATTTCATCTTTTGATTTGGGTAGTGACTGATGAAATGTATTCAATATCTGTTCCATGTATTCACCAGCTATGACAGGTTCTGAAATGTACAATGTAGTAGATATGGTTTACTTAGGAAATGACTGGCAATACTTGAAACAGAAAGCACAAGATTCAAGACATTACATAATATATGTCACCTAGAATTTATGTGGAAAATTTCCAGGTTCATGTATTTCTGATTGGACAAGAATGTACAGCAGTGGACTGGCTGTATAATAGATACATATTTTGTTTTTAACTTCAAACTAGGGAGTTAAGGTTAGACTTAGATTAGGGATGGGAATAGAGTTAGACTCCCTAGCTTTAATGTGATTCTACCAACTCTACAATAGATACATATTTGTATCTGAGCTAGGGAGCTGTGGTTTGGGTTAGGTGAGGGGTTTTGGATCCCCTAATTTATATTGACCATGACATCAACAACTATTCAAAATTTATCTATGATCAACTATGTATTTTGCAAATGGTACATGAACATTTTCATTCCAAGCATCATTTACTTTCAAGTTGAAACTGAGACCTACCAAGTTTTTGATTGGTTGAAAGACCAAGACTAATTAACATCCAGCTGCATTCATTGGTTGATTCAGAAGGGTCAGAGGTCATACTGTCATGACATAGCTGTTTTGTGACTTGGACTAGTTTGCTTCCAAACTCAGGTCCTTTCAACCATTTCATAATTGCTGCATCACTTGATGTGGAAACAGCCTGAAGATTGAAAAAAGAAGACAATTATTGATGTAGTAAATGTGGACAATTACAAACACTACTTTTTGTGAAATGATAATTTTCTGTATCATGTCCAGTATACTTTGGCCACATAAGGTCATTGATATCAATCTACTTTGTGTTACAGCCTTTTTATCACAAAAGGGAACTTGCAAACCCGCCATGTTGAATATTGCATCATGGGAAATGCAATAATAAATACTAATCAATTAGCATTATAAACAATAATGTTACATTGTTTGTAACCACAAATAATCAATTCATAGTCACCCTAACCATTGCGAGAGGTTTATTTTATCGGTAGCTCCAGATTAGGCATTACGATAACGACAGATAATCCCATAGTCCTTTGCGTCTGAGCATGCTCAGTCTGGATTGCAAGTTCCCTATTGGCATTAGCGATGAGGCGAATTAATACAGAGTTATATATCCTACTAATACCATGGCTCTTTGTGGAGTTGATTTGACGACATTCATTATACAACTGCATCCCCATCTCTTATTTTCACATCAAACCAGATCACATTGATCAGTTGTCAGGCACACGCAACTTAGTATTATAACATATTTACAAAGAGAACATACAGACCATGCACAGTTGATATGAAAGAGGTTAAAAATAAAGCAAATCAAATGAAAATTTCTACCCACAAATCTTGTAAATTACTAAGTTTGTAATTTAGAAATTTTCATTTGTAAATATGAACCCAAAGTCAAAGAACATTCATTCTTGCAAAACAAAACAAAACAAAACAAAACAAAACAAAACAAAAGAATACAAAACAAAACAAAAGAATACAAAGCTTCTCAACTGATTTTTACCAGATTCTGGAAGATCTACCAGGACTCAATTACCTTATTGACTAAATTATGTAACACTATGGTATTACTGCATTTCTCCAACACTTCATTCAAGAGTGGTATTTTCTCAGCTTCATTGTCACATGACTGGACCACAGCAAGAATCATATCAACTAAACAGTCTATCCCATAATTTGCCAAGTCTCTGTTTTCCAGTTGTTCTATCCATGGAAGTAATATCTTGTGGAAAAAACTACCAGCATATGAGGCTCTGTTTTCAATTTCTCCATGGCTTATTTCTCCCTCTGTTTCTTCACTGTCTTTGACATCTGATGTATCAACTTCTGTGAGTGCTTTAAATAGCTCTGAAGATGCAAAGTCTTTTACAAGCTTTGCTAAAAACTTTTGATGAATTTGAGATGGTTTTTGCTGCGCAAATTGATGAGACATTATGGATACTTTGCAGACAAGACTAAGTAGTGGTCCTTCTTTTATGGGTTGTATATCAACTAAGTCATCTAATTCCTGTTTGATTGGTGTTTCTTCTCTATTCATCTGTTCAACAACAGGTTTCACTTTACTCCTAGCACCAGTACCAATACCTGGTCCATCTGTAAATTTAACCCTGGTGGATTTTTTTGCAGCTGCTTTTCGCACAACATTTGGTGACTTGACACATTCCAGTAAGAATGCAATATTTTCCAATGGTTGTCCCTTGGACATTTCATCTAACTCATCAACAACACTGATACATATTGGTGAAAAGTTGGTCCAGAATATATCTAAAACCCTGAGGTATGTTTCCTTATGTGGATGATCAGACTGAATGTTCTTCTCCATGTGATTTAATAGACTTGAAGTATGACTGTACAGGGGAGATGATGCCAGCTGTGTTTTCTCTTCACGGATAGAGGCTTCCAGTAATGGAATCAGCTGATGGTGAAATATAAAGGAGGGGAAATACTGTCAATAGTTTTCTTTCCAAATTTTGGGAATGAAGTTTCAAATCAGAATAAACATTAATACAAAACACAAAGGAACAGAACAAATTTGTCATTGTATTTCAACCTCCTCGAGGCTACAACAGATTTGTATTTCAACCTCCCCGAGGCTACAACAAATTTGTATTTCAACCTCCCCGAGGCTACAACAAATTTGTCATAGTATTTCAACCTCCCCTAGGCTAGAATAAATTTGACATCATATTTCAACATAATAGTCCATACAACCTTACATGACAAAATACAACAGAACAGTATCAACAATCTAACATGACAAAATACAACATGACATGACATGACATAAACAATATTTTATGAGGACCCTAGTCCAGAGTGAGATAATCCTGTAGAGTTATACAGCTCTCTGTACACTGTAGTCTCTAAATGCTACGTGAGAGTAAATCTTTAATATCTAGAGTTTACCTAGTCTAAAATGAGCTGATCCTGTATTCCTATACTGATCTGTAGTTTTAATGTTACTTGAGTGTGAATCTTAAATATTTTGAGTTTACCTGGTCTAAAATGAGATGATCTTGTATTGTTATACTGCCCTCTGTAGTTTGTAAATGTTGTAGTATTGAGAATCGTAGACACTCCATGAATGCTGTGATCACAGCTCCACATTCACTACTACTGCTGTGAACTCTGTCAGTTGTCAACCTAAATAGAGAAAAACAAATGAGATACAAATTTAAAGTGAATGCAAGTATGTACCAATGATTAAGTGCACATACTAGGTGTCTGCACTGCACTACACTACACTGCAATATTGGATTGCATACCTGTACGCAATGAGTGCATAATACAGTGTCGCTGTATACATACAGTGTAGCTCCATACACATACAATCCAAATATCCAAAGTTAACCCAATTCAAACAGTCTCAATTTTTGCAAGGATCCAAGCAACAAAACTTAACATGGGGGCTGATGAAGTGAACATAATCAAGCAGCTGTTACAATGTCATGAACCACAGATCTCTGTACGGCACCGTCTGAAATGTACCAGCCAAGAGGTGTTCATTTCATATAAAATGCACTACTTATCACAACGGCTCTGTACATCAACACTACAACCAATCAGATGTTATAGAGACCACATAAACAGCATCTGTATATGAACCTATTGCTAGCCATAATGCCCTCAGTAATTACTGTAATATCTCTACCTTTAGGTGACTACGTTCTCATGTTTTCTCTATTGACTTCTTTTTCTTTGCATATAAATGAACCAAAATAAAGTTGTAAATAACTTACCCTGTTTTCATGTTGGTAAAGAATTCATTATAAAATCCTATTCCCTGTCCAATGACATCTACTGGTATTTTACTAAGTAGTGGTAGTAAGTTGGGATAGATGACAGTGGCGGAACCATTACCAGCATTACGGAATATTACCCACAGTTTTGATAGGAAGGCTTTCCTTGTGTTGATGTGTTTCCAACAATCCTGAGGTGATAAAACATAACATGGAAGTTAGTCTTGAAGTGTGAACTTGTTTCATTGTTTTTATATGTGTAATATGCTGTTTTCCTATTTCCAGCTAGATAAAGCACATTTTACTTGGATTTTTTCAGAATTAACCATAGAATACTACATGTACATGTACACTGTATCACATGAGGGCAGTGTTTATTTGGTAAGGTCTATTTACAACAGCTTACAGTGATGGACAAAACCATTACACTGTATCACATGACGGCAGTTTTAATTTGAATAGGTCTATTCACAACAGATTACCATAATGGTAACAATTGCTACACTATCACATGAGGGCAGTGTTTATGTGGATAGGTCTATTTACAACAGCTTACCTTGATGGTACTAGCAATTGCTACACTATCACATTTATTTGGATAGGTCTATTAAATACTGTCAATGAGGAAATAACAACACTACCACATGAGGGCAGTGTTTATTTGGATAGGTCTATGCATGACAACTTACAGTGATGGAGGAAACTACATACAACACTGCCTCCCAAAGAGTTTGACAAACAGCTGGATCTGTGTCATCAATATTACCAAGAACAGCTGGACAAAGTTTGCATGCATAATTATCAACCACTTGAGGTATTGCCTGGCACATTGCTGAAATGACAGAGAAAAATGCTCCCCTGATCTGGAATAAGAAAATATGTCAAATGCAAAAATGTGTATCAGAGTCAGAACAAATCCTATATATATGTATCCGTATCTGTATAAATACATCAAATGACCACACAACTGGTATATAATCAAGGGAAAGAGAGGGCTCTTATCTTAATCATTCTGGATGGATGTCTTGAAGGCATCATACAACACATCCAGCTTTAACTACGCTATCTTCAAGATTGTTCCAGTCTATTATTGTTCATGGGAAGAACGAGTTTTTGAACATAACTACAGTTTGGTATCTGGTAGCTATTAGAACGGTTTGTAGTGTATCTTTCCATTGTAGTTTGTGCTAGTAAATCCCCTCAAATTTTCTTGGTTTCATCGATCTCTTTGGTCTCTATGGTATGAAGTACAATGGAGGTGTCAGCATGAAATTAAAACTAAAACATCGAGGGATTACCTGTGCATATCATACACATTTTATGTTCCCAAAGAACTATAAGATAGATAAGAAACAGGCTTCCCACAGACCACTCATTACAAATATAAACAACACCACACTCCTGCCAAGTAGGCACTGTATGTGCACACACATATCACTTGTAACTTTGAATCAATACACTTGTATGTGTCAAAATCTGAGCCTGCAATGTGATGGTTTTAAATAGCTTGTTTGTTCCAAGGACAATGTGTGTGTCTGGGTATCAGTAGGGGTCGGATGATGTGTTTATATTTGTATTGAGTGGTCTGTGGGAAGTCTGTTTCTTATCTATCTAAATTGTTCTTGGGGAACATAAAATGTGTATGATAGGCACAGTTGTTTGGTGATCCCTCAATGTTTTAGTTGTATTTTGTACAAGACACTGTTTACTTTCAAGTTAAATACCATGGTATCATAATTTGTTAAAGCTTACAGGTATAATTGTATAATTATGTACTTTAGTCATATCCACACAAGTAAAGCTTGTTTGTATTGAATTGGTTTGTCTTTACCATTACTTACACTATTTTATCACTTGAAAGGCTTACATTATTAGCTTAAATATGACAATGTAAAGAGAATGTCTTACTGGTGGTGCTTTGTTCTTGGCATACTTCCACAACTTTGGCTCTGTAAGGAAGCCCCGGTATGTTTCTTGTAGGTTTTCATGTTCTTGTTTTGGTAAGACAAGGAGGAAATGTCTGAATGCTAGCAGTGATGATGTTATCACTCGGTTATACTTGGCTTCCATTTCTTCTGGTGGTGTTGATCTGTGCAACAATCAAACACATAATATTTTATTATGCACTGTAACAGGTGCTGATAAACTACAGGCCTAGTGATAATGCAGATTAGTATTCCAATTTAGGTGTGAAAAAACTGTTATCTGTTAGAGCTATAGAAAAGAGTGATCCTGAAAAACAGACTGATCAAGGAATGTCGATATGGGCTGACAGCCAACAAACACAACCCCCTACTCTGCAATATGTTGCTGGCTACTTTTTCAGGAATTTGTTTTAAAATATTTTGTTCTAACAAGTATATTTCCATCGTTGGGCAGATTTATGAGTCTCATTTCTTGATATTACTGACTAATTTCCATATTTTACCAACCACCCCTTTGCTCTCATTATGATTACTATCAGAAGGAATGTGACAATTTCTGCTTTTTTGTTACCTCAATAATAATCACATCATCACTAATATTAGTAATGGTCAAAAACTATTGATTTGTTTTGACAGTTATTCACAGCCCTAACCAGTGTGCCCTCTAGTGATAGCCAAATTTTGTTGTTGGGAATCAAAATGATAAAAACTGGCATTTCTTGTGAGTCACCACATAGTAAGAGATAGGGGAACACCAAATTTTGGTGTGACACTAGAAATTGTGTGCAACAGTGGCACATCAAACTGACTTAGAGGGCACACTGCCCCTAACCATACTAACTTATTAAAATGTGTTAAACTCCTAACTTATTAACTATAAACCTAAAATTTATGATTCCTGATATACAATATTGAATGTCATATGTTCAATCAGATTTCTGCAAAATGTATTGAATCTTATCACCTGGGGTAAGTAAAATAAACCTCTTACCAGAATGTTAGTTAGTGTATTGACTATTCACTTACTTGGGATCACTTAGTGTTGACAGTATTTGTTTAAACAGGTTGTCATTTAAGTACTGCAATAAAATAATAGAATCAAAGTAAAACAATAGAATCAAAGTAAAACAATAGAATCAAAGTAAAACAATACAATCAAAAGTAAAACAATACAATCAAAGTAAAACAATAGAATCAAAGTAAAACAATAGAAGCAAAGTAAAACAATAGACGCAAAGTAAAACAATAGAATCAAAGTAAAACAATCAATGGATGCATTATACATGTATTTTCCTTACAACAATTACATTAATTCTCTATAGGTTGATCAAAAGTGAGTGGTAGTGCATAAGTGCAATGTTAAATTTACCCCTCCCTAGCAGTGCTTCATGCAACCAGTGGCCATGACACTTAGCAGTGAATGAAATGTGTATGAAAGAACTCTGAATGTCCATAACAGAGTATTACAGTAGTGTGTGTCTGCTGTCATTATGCTATAATAAGCTGGCATTCACTCCCTGCCATCTCAGACCACTAACCAATATTTAGTGATCTGAGCTGCCATCGAACAACTTGTGAACAGCACTCCTAGTGGCCAAACCATGAAATCTTTTATCTTTCCTATAACCGGAATATGGTGTATTGGGGTATCACAGACTGTAAGGCAGTCAGCTGTTTCTGACTCAGTCCCCCTTTTGTCAGTTTTCAGTCAGGAATATATCTCACAACAAAACAAAGAGTTTCAAACTTACAGCTAAAATGTCTTCTTTACAGTAGGCAATAGCTTCAGTTTGTTTGGTAGGTGGGAATGCAGCATTGAAGGCGGACTTAGCAGCACTAGCAGCAGGACCATACGTATCACACTGTCCTACTAACCACGGACCCATCAAATATTTCAGATGTGGAGCTAAATTACGACGGACTTTGACAGCAACCTGTTCATGGGCTTGTTGGATGGCTTCCCGAACTCTCCTATCATGGTCCTATCAATATAAAATATTGCCATTAACTCAATGATAATACACCTTTCAAATAAGTAGTGCCCTCTAGTGGCAGTGTTTAGGCAATGCACTTGGTGTAGGGTAACTTAATGTGTCATCAAAAAAGTCCAGTCAGACTTACTTCTAACTATATAGTATACTTGTATCAATATGATCTTAGGTGACAAACTAGTACTAAGTAACTTAGACAACTTTGTAACAAAACCATCTAGCGTTCAATCATCGTGGGGTAGTCCTACTGGTCTTTACAGGAAATCACTTGTAATCACATTCATATTTAGTACCCAAATATCTATGACATTGGAAGTGAACACTTAAAAAAGACATACATTCAGCATCGTCGCAAACCATGGCCTCTTTTACGACACCGTCCAAAACATGCTGTCTGAACAGGTCTTGTTATTTCGAAGTTTTTGGAAGAAATGACAGCTCTGGTTTACGAGAATGACATTCAGGTTTACTGACAACAAAGCACTTCAAATATAACTTATTAACTAGTAGTACTTACATTAGCTATCTTTGCATAAAGTCGATGCCAGTATGGTAGTATACCTTTGACAATATCTTCATCTTTTTCTTTACACATTGCTGTAAACTCTTGAGTAGCCTAACAAATTAAAATTGTACACAGTTTGAAATGAAATGACAGCATGATTATGATATCATAGAATACATATTGCTACAATGAACTCATCCCATGTTTTGTTTTATCTGAAGATAATATTACCCTGGTAGTTGAGCCTTTCATTTTCTAAGATAGACACAAACTAAATCTACATGTATTGTTGCAACGTGTTGATAAAACAGTGATAAGCTATTGAATGGACGTTGGTTTAATTATACTATAGTCTCAGTAGGGAGGTGTCTCTGAAAACTAGTCTATTTAGAGTTCCATGAACTTGCAGTGCTGTTTTGGGACTTCCAATGTTTACACTTATGTGTATTGATCACAGGGTGATTAGAATCACACAACAGAGGAACTGTAATCCTCCACTTGTGTAATCTACCACACTGAAGAACAATATATTTAGTTTGAGCCTATCTTAGTAAACCAAAGGTTGGATTACCAGTGTCGTATGATTCTTCATAATGAATATCTATGTTAAGCAGTTATAACTCCCATAAGACAATGCATACTAATTTCAAGGACTGTACTGAACAAATAATGAGAAACAACTCAGTTTTTCTCTGCAATCATGCATAATGTATGTGATGTAAAATCATGCAATGATCCTCCAGAACCCAAAGTTTATTTCCTGGAGTCATATTCCCCTTGAACTCTAATTCACCTGTATTATTTTATCTCTGACTTACTTTGAGTTTTGTGGTGACATCTTTCTTGGTCATCTTTCTCATCACCATTCTAAAATCTGCATCTACAGACACATCGATATCATCAGCACCTTGTGTTGGTACATAACCCAGATCACCTGCCATACTACCAAATCCAACAAATCCTACAGCACCACCACCATCTCTGGCAAGGAGCTCTGCAGCACGCCCACTACTGGAAGGCTAAATATGAGGCAAAAAGAAAAATTGTGATATTCCAATAATGCCCAATTTCAAAATAGGGTGAGTAGGTACATGTAGGGTTACATATACACACACACACACACACACACACACATACGCACACACACACACACACACACACACACACACACACACACACACACACACACATTGTTATTAATAATATATTTTTATCTTTGTGGATCTGTTCAGATGTTCTCTTCATGTTTAAAGAGAGGTCAATAGAGCCTTCTCTTCAATGTAATCACACTTTCTGCATGAAATTGTGAGGTACGCTGTATTCTACCATGTTGTTTTGATCACATGAGGCAATGACATCTTCAAATCTCACAATTTCTCATTATTTTAAAAATGTTGATTTTTTTTCAAATTACCTACAAAAAAAGTCAAGAATAGCAGTAAAAAACAAGGTTGGGCCGGGTGACCAGAATCAAACAATTTGTTTTGGTCTATGATAAAAATATGCACAGATGATAAAATTCACATACCTTTCTTCATTATTTAATAATTAAGGCCTGAAAGTATTATAAATGTCAACAAGTTTGTTTTCCTTGTATTTTCATTTAGGTGATTTATTTCAGATGTACCTTTGATCATAGACAGTGGAGAAGTCTCTACTCTGTACCCACCCCTACACTGCTCTCTTGTATTTTGATCAAAATTTTACCTCATGTTAAAATAGCACCACAAAACAATCTTTTAGTTCTTAAAGTTTCTAGGGGTACCCACCCCTACACTGCTCTCTTGTATTTTGATTAAAATTTTACCTTATATTATTAGTACCTCTACATGTTAAATAGCACCACAAAACAATCTTTTAGTTCTTAAAGTTTCTAGGGGTACCCACCCCTACACTGCTCTCTTGTATTTTGATTCAAATGTTACCTCATATTATTAGTACCTCTACATGTTAAAATACCACCAGAAAACCTACTTTTACTAACTACTTTTTGAATATTAAAAGCTACATTCATTGTTAGCTTTTACTTTTGAAATACACTACATTCATCATGTATGTCTTCTGTTATGAGAAAGTACAATTTCAAAGATAAAAAGTGACACGACGTGACACAACGTAAGGCAACACAACGAAAAGTCAAATTAAAGCAAATATTTAAAAAAAATCAGCTGTTCACCTACTTAGCAAAAACATTTTTACAGTCATGGTGGTTGATTTGTTGGGTTCAAATCCTCTAGCCCTGCCACCCCCACCAATCAAATGGTTTTAACCCAGAAGTACTTTGCAGATAGTACATTTACATGTTTCATTTACTCTCAAGTTGAAAACTGAGATTTACCAGGTTTTTGATTGGTTGAAAGACCAAGACTAATTAGCATCTAGCTATACTCATTGTTGTTTCACAAGGGTCAAAGGTCAAACTATCATGGCATACATGTACATTTGTAGTTGCTTTGTGACTTTGGGTTGAAATTCTTATGTCAAGTGCCACAACCAGAGTTGCATATGTGAGTATATATTGCTGTAAGTGAAACCATGGATGTGAAACCAAGACATCTTGTGCTTACCCTCTAGTCATGTTATGATTATTAAACACACATACTAATGTCAATACAATAGGCTGATTCCATGGCAACGGAGACAAAGTCCAGTTTTATGTAGTAGGCCTATTACACTGGATTGTAATGTAAATTGTACATATTATATTTACCATCTCATCTGTAGAGGATTTGAATACTTCTGTATTTATATGTCATAGACAGTTTACTGGCTGAACCAGTGATTCTGCTACAAGGGGTAAAATAACATGGGTTTCTAAGATTGCGTAGATCCACATACCGAGAAATATAAACATTTGACCCAAAATACATATCTCTGATGTGATCATTTTCATTTCAACAATTTTCCATCTAAATGCCCTAAGTAATGTCTCCACCAAATACCAAGGCAATCAGTCAGGCAGTTTTTGACTTTAAGTCGCTTACATACACATCCGCACACACATAAACACACAATGATATACCGAAGCCTATAGCACTACAATGTACTACTGAACCTCAGTTCATTTGTGCCAAAAATCAGTTTTATCACTTAGACCAATGGTTTCTTACCTCCCACATCATACTAAACTGTGAATTTCTATTCCATCTTTTATTAGAAATGAAATGTGGTTATTTTTTAAATGTGTTGCCATGAAGAACAAAACAACTTATTATTGGTACAGTCCAGAAATATGTGATAAATTCAACTGTCAAGTTCTTTATCAATATAAATATTATATCATTGTATTTCCAACAAATGTACCTATTATCCCTCCAATCAAGCATTGTGTAGTTGCAGAATAACATGCAGAATTGTAAGCAGTCAATCATGATTAGTTCTCAGACTCAGTGTGCATGGGAGGCAGAAAGTTTACTGACATATATAATGAAAACTACTATACAGGGTTTATTTTTTCATTTAAAGTGGGACACCACTCCGGGAAATAGAGACAATTTTATAAGACATGGGTTCTGGAGAGTCATTTCAAGATTTTACATCACTGACTATTATTTTAGATTTCAGAGAAACATCACGTTGATGTTGTGCACTCATTTACAGGGTATCTTTGCTATAGGCTATTGCATCATGGGAGATAGCATGCAGACATTCATGATTGTTCAATGGTTGAACACTGAATATTCATGAGTACAAAATGCTATACACTTCAGTGTGAAACAGCTGTCATGAATATCAAATGTTCAACCAATGAATATTGTATTTCTGCTATCTCCCATGATGCAATGTCTCATAGCAAAGATACCCTATACGTGTAAATGCACAAGATCAACTTGATGTTTCTTTGAAATCCCAAATAATTGTAGGTGCCATGCAATGACTCTCCAGAACCCAGAGGTTATAAAAATGTCTCTATTTACTGGAATGGCTAGCCTGAAATATCCAGGCATTCCTTATGCTTATATATAATGCACTCTCTCATGCCTGAATGAGGTAGCTGAAGCATCAAAGGGGGAAAATGTACATCCAGTGATGTCATAAGTAGGAAAGCCAGACAATTCATTTCAACCAGCTTAGTATCACATGTACTCTCCAAAGTAGACTGGCAACTTTGACCAGGAAAAGACCAAATGGAAAATGATACAAGGAACTATGGGAAGTAAACAATATGATGAGATTGCTAATATTTATATAGCTTCAGCACTATTTTGGTCAAATATATTTTGAAAATTTAACATCATGAATGTCTGAATTTCTTCCTGCATCAGAAAAATATTGACTCACTTTATAACATGTAAATGTATGTGTATATGTGTATGAACATGAACATGAAAATAACCATTGTTTCTTGTCCAGTGTAAATAAAAGAAAAAAAGAAAACTTGGTAATTGTATAGCTATTGTCCTTGTGATGAAGATGTGCGTGTTGTGGATATAAATGTATGTACAGTAATAAAAGAAAAAACTTCAATTTTCTAAATTCTACTATGATTATGTGGTCTTGTTGCAAGACATATTTGCATACATTACTTGAAGATTTTCTCCCATTCCTACCCATCCATGTTATATCTACAATATACACGATGGTTTAACTATCATTTAACTATTGCTATGGGTGTGGTCTTGATGCTAGGCATATCTGCATACATTTTTTGGAATGTTTATTCACTTGCCTTTCCTTCACTGACAGACTTTAATGTGAGCCATTGGGTCACTTTGTGTTAAAACTTTGCTAATTTTTCCAAGCAACCTCAAGGAGGGATAATTCAAGTGCCACTAACGTGCACACTTGTTACATTTTGTTAAGTACCCCATAAAAGTTTTAATGATTTAATGAGATTAACAATAACATTTCTGTACAACCCTATCTGGCTAAATATTCATGAGAGAAATCTGACACAAAAACATCAGTTTTTTAGCACTTATCGGCATATCATTCAGGGGATCATCATGGAATCAATTCCCTTGAACATGACATTTCCAGAGACATCCCTGTAAAATGTCTGCCAAATCATTCAAGTACTTTTGAAATTAAAGATTTTAGACCAGAAAGACATGTTTTTATACCTCATTTGCATGTCACTCATGGTATCATAATGTAATCAACAATTCTTATTCTACACACCTCTAGGAATGTTCTCACCAAGTTTTCAGACAAATCTAACCTGTAGTTTTTTAGTTTAATTTTTTAAATGACATTTTATACCCAAATCACAAACCAATAGAATGATGCAATCATTTACTTTGAACAATTTCCCAACTAGACACCACAAGTAATATCCTTACTAAATTTCACAAGTCAATCGGTCTGGTGGTTTTGGAGTTAAATCTTACACACACACATACACATACACACACACACACACACATATATACATACATACATCTACAGACAGACAGACAGACAGACAGACACCACACCATGCCTATAGCACTACTGAAGCTCAGATCAGTTGTGCTAAAAACATTCTAGTTACAGCTTGAGTAGATTTAAACCCATTTTGAAGTATCACAATGTCCTTGCAGAGTGTACCTACCTGTTTTCATTTTGAAATCTTGCTTGACAATTCCCGTGACATCAATTCATCCCATTCTGCCTTTGTTGTGATATAGAATATGTTGAATCAGCTATACCATTCCAAGAATGTTCTGTTTATGATGAAATCAAACAGACAATATGTTTCAGTTATGTGAATGATATGTACTGTCTGTGAAATGAAACAGACTATATGTTTCATTTATGTGAATGATATGTCCTGTCTGTGAAATCAAACATACTATATGTTTCAGTTATGTGAATGATATGTACTGTCTGTGAAATGAAACATACTATATGTTTCAGTTATGTGAATGATATGTCCTGTCTGTGAAATCAAACATACTATATGTTTCAGTTATGTGAATGATATGTCCTGTCTGTGAAATCAAACAGACTATATGTTTTAGTTATGTGAATGATATGTCCTGTCTGTGAAATCAAACAGACTATATGTTTCAGTTATGTGAATGATATGTACTGTCTGTGATATCAAACATACTATATGTTTCAGTTATGTGAATGATATGTACTGTCTGTGAAATCAAACATACTATATGTTTTAGTTATGTGAATGATATGTACTGTCTGTGATATCAAACATACTATATGTTTTAGTTATGTGAATGATATGTACTGTCTGTGAAATCAAACATACTATATGTTTTAGTTATGTGAATGATATGTCCTGTCTGTGAAATCAAACATACTATATGTTTCAGTTATGTGAATGATATGTCCTGTCTGTGAAATCAAACAGACTATATGTTTCATTTATGTGAATGATATGTCCTGTCTGTGAAATCAAACATACTATGTTTTAGTTATGTGAATGATATGTCCTGTCTGTGAAATCAAACATACTATATGTTTTAGTTATGTGAATGATATGTACTGTCTGTGAAATCAAACATACTATATGTTTCAGTTATGTGAATGATATGTCCTGTCTGTGAAATCAAACAGACTATATGTTTCAGTTATGTGAATGATGTGTCCTGTCTGTGAAATCAAACATACTATATGTTTCAGTTATGTGAATATGTCCTGTCTGTGAAATCAAACAGACAATATGTTTCAGTTATGTGAATGATATGTCCTGTCTGTGAAATCAAACATACTATATGTTTCAGTTATGTGAATGATATGTCCTGTCTGTGAAATCAAACAGACTATATGTTTCAGTTATGTGAATGATATGTCCTGTCTGTGAAATCAAACAGACTATATGTTTCAGTTATGTGAATGATATGTCCTGTCTGTGAAATCAAACATAAATTGTGTGATGTAATTTTGTTCAGAGATGTAAATGATATAATTATTTCAATAGAACTTGTTTCAGGACAATGGTCAACACACTTTATACATATAGAATGGAACCAGTACTTCATCAACCAGATTTAAACTGAATGCCTTCTATAAGGACAAAGTCTTTAGATTTTCATTCCTCCACACAATAATTGTAGAAATGCAAACCTTGGCTACAGCTATCAATCATTCCCCTTAATTGACAAATAGTTACATCAAAGTATAAAAAAAAATCTTAAGTTTGTATACTTACAATACTAAGATAGATTGCCTAATTACTGAAAATCATTAATTATACAAATGAATAATCTAGCTTTATGGGACAGATGCAATTTGTTATCATCAACGTGTATACCAAATCTCATGGAATTTAAAGCTTGCATTCTCAAATCATTAATTATACAAATGACTGATTGCAATTAAAAAACTACATCAGTAAAGTGTATCAATGCATGTATCAAATTAAGCTTTCTTAAAATATAGCGTAATTATTAATAAGTAATTATGCAAATGACTACAACTTTTGTCATTTGACCTCTAGATACTGTAAAATTTAAAAAATTAATACCAATAGACATTGTTATAGACGTGGTCCTGTTTTAGGGACCGGTCAGTTTCTTCGGATGGGGAGGGGGGGGGGGAATTAGGAGGGGGTGTCACCTTGTTTTTGAAATTGGCAGTAGGGGTGTCATGCTGTTTTCAAAATTGTGGATAGGGGGTTCATTGTGTTTTGGATTGTGATGGAAGAAAAAATCCTTTTTTTACAATGGCATATATAGCCTTGTCTGAAATGTGGTACATGTCAATATTTGTTCTTGTCCCTGTTTCTTACATGAATTCTTTAATATTACTTATTAGTTCAAACATAACTATACATATACATATACATGTATTACCTAGCTACCACACTAGTTATAGAACATGTCATGTAAATGCTTGGCTGTTTCACAATCAGTGCTTCACTTATATTGCACTTTTGGGCAAAGGTGAACTTGAAGGTTTCGTAATGGTAATCTTCATAGATAGTTTATAAAAGGAGTTAATCTATAATGTTCCCTACTCGTTACTATGAACTTGTCAGAAGGGATTAATACACTTTCTATTTTGGACACTACATGTTATTGACACTACAAATCACCACATCTCATCAGATTCCAGTTTCTATTATACACTAGGTATGACCACTTAAAGTTCTCTAATATACCAGTGACTTTACTATACATGCAATATTAATGCCACTGTACCAATGTTACGGGGCCATTTTTATGTGACATGGGAATCTCATTTAAAACATTTACGTTAGCTATTCGAAGCTTGGAAATATTACCTGAAAGGTTATGAATAACCTAAACATTGCCTTAATAGAAGCAAAAAACTGCAGATCTGCCAGGGGGAAAACCCCCAAGGCCTCCCTCACCCCCAGAGGTCACCCATGCATTCAATTCACCAACAATCAGATGCACCAACAACATTTTTACTGTCATAATGGTATTGAACTTTTCTTAAATATTTTCACCCAATTCTAATTTGAGATGATGTTGTCTTTTAAAGATGTGAAATGTTTGCCAAGATAGTCTAAAATTGCCTTAAACTCCAAATCTGCCCTACCAATATACTACCATTAGATGTGCTGACCTTTACTACATGTATATAATGATGCCATTTAACTTTTTAAGAACATATTTCAACCCTATGTAAGTTATAAAGAATAGTTTCTGATACTTGATGGTGCTGTCTTGTAAAGCATGGATTGAGTTATTGCTTGAAAGGGTCTGAATAGCCTATAAAAATTGGCTTACTGTCAAGATGCTATCAAACTTAATATTTCAAAAATATTTTTTCTTTTTACATGTTGGTGCTGTCTTGTAAAGTTTGGAAATTATTGTCTGAAAGGGTCTGAATAGTCTCAAAATTGACTTTTCGGAGTAAAAAACCTCCAGGGCTTCTAGGGGGTCTCCCCCCCCCCCCCCAATAAGACATGTACACATTCCCTTCTCAAGCTCCCCCCCCCCCCCACACCCCACATTTCACTGTCAAGATGCTATTAAACTCCTTTTGGAATATATTTACCCTGTGTAGTCAATAATTACAATTATGATAGTGCTAATACCCGGGATCTTATAAAGTAGACGCAAGACAGTCAAGCAATCCACAGAGTCACAATCAACAAGTCATTGAGAATGACATATAGTCCCCGCTATGATTGGGTTTTAAGGCAGTTTATGTCGTCATTTTCTTGATATCACTACTCTGATCACACAACAACACTTGTGAACCTAAATCAAACACACTTAGATATGTTGTGTCTGCTCATTGGACATGGAACATACCTACTCATGTTGTGTCTCCTCGTTAGACATGGGACATACCTACTCTTCAAGATGATGTGATAGAATAAACCATTCAACAATAAAGGATGTGTAGGGTTATGGGGGGGGGGGACCTGTTCAAGCATGTCTGAGTTATGGCTTTGGACATGGAAAATTCACAAACAAAATGGCTGCCAGGCAGCCATATTGGATCGTATCATGACGAAAATAGATATATACATGTATGTCATAGAACACTGTCCTAATACCAACTTTGAATGAGATCTGTTCAAGCATGTCTGAGTTATGCCTTTGGACATGGAAAATAACGGTGAAACATTGTGAATTTTCAAAAACGAATGATAAAAAGTTAATAATAGTATTTTGTGATGTCTTCTACCTAATAATGGTTTATTTTAGTCGATGAACCTAGCAGCTCAAAAGCGAGGGACAGTTATTCAGGAGACGGTAGACCTAGTACCTTTCGCTTGACGCATATGACGTACCGTTGAAAGATGCTAGCATTCTGCATCTCTGTCATTGAGATTGAAGCATTTTAGATCTAATTTGCATATCTGATGATGCAGGGTTTTCATTTTTTGGTTATGGGGGGGGGGGGGGGGGGTTCTTTGTGACCCAGGGTCTGAAAATTTTGGGGTAACAGCTGGAAATCTGGGGGTCAATCACAAAACCAAGCAATTAATGTCTGTAAGATGGGGAAATAGTACAATGGAGCGATTGAAATAAGCCAGAACAGAATTAAATTGATTTGAATGAAATTGTGAGGGCAAATGAAAATACAAATAATTAGGTTTAATCCCAGTCTTTATTCATCCATGATGAGATAGGAACTTTGTTATATACCGTGCATTTACATTTTTATCATTCGTCTAGAGATTTTGAAAGTACCTGTTCAATGCATTCTTTGAACTCCCTGACAATCTGGGGCTGTTTGTAATAGTCAATAAACCATTCAATGTTTGAACATGCATGGAATCGGTATTTATACATGATCACAAGGGAGAACTTTTTAAGCCATTATATCATAACATAAACATGTTAACAGTTCACAGTTGAGTTGGGTATGACTATGATATTACATTGTCACTCATCTCTTGAGATTTCCTCCCGTTTGTTACCCAATGTGTAGATAGGCTACATTTCATTTATTTACCTTTACTTCCTCATAATTGCTTCTTATACATGCGTCTTTTGACTTCCGGTTGTTACCGGTGAGATAAGCAGTAACACCCAGAAGACAAAATACATACGTAAAAGATGCAATTACAATGATGCTAGTCCTGCTTGCATATGGAGTAATCCGGGACTCGGTTCTGACAATTGTCCCTATTATTTCTCCGTCCTGCAAAGAGTCAGCTGTGAAACACAGGCTTACTAAAAATTCTGGTAACTAAGGATTAAAATCGCCCGGAGGTAAAATATTAGCAATAAATCAATTATTTGTCTGTTTACCTCATCTTGACTGCAAAACTTCCATTGCGGGTTACCAAAACTCTTGAAATCGGAACTTTTCAAGTTCTACCGTAAATTTAATCACTTCTCCTTATGTACGTCGGCGCAAGTGTCTCTGGGTAATTATTCATCTCACTCAACGATATCAAATATGGCGGTGTTAACGAGGGTTATTTGAATGTTGCAGTTCGAACTTGAAAAGGTCTGATTTCAACGCTTTTTGTGATTTGAGCAGGGAATACTACCGTCAGAGGAATGGAAAAGGCATAGATATTCCATCAATTGCTAATATTTGATCATTGGGTAGGCACTTCTCTTGCAATTGGTGCGCAAACATTTTGTAATCAGAATCTAATGTAATCACTTCAAATGGAGAGGAATATTAAATCTTGTGCCGAAATTCTTGCATCTGATAGGACACAGTCCTGATTTTTATGAGGATCACAAGGTCATAATAATGCGTAAAAGACGCAATATATTGTGTCATGTAAAACCCTGCCAATGATGGGATCATCACATTGTGAATAACATTTTCACGTACACATCTCCATGGGCATCAACATTAAGTTTCAGCTGAATCTGCTGAGTAGTTTTGGAATTATAGATTTTTTTTACCAAAAAGGCATATTTTGTTACCTAATTTGCATATCACTTATGGGATCATCATGTTATGAACAATTCTCAATCTAAACACCCCAAAGAATGTTCCCACCAAATTGCAGACAAATCTGGCTCAGTAGTTTTGGAATTATAGATTTTTGACCAAAAAGACACTTTTTTAGTCCAAATTTGCATATCACTGATGGGATCATCATGGCATGAACAATTCTTAATCAAACACCCCTAAGAATGTTCCTATCAAATTTCAGAACAATCTGCCCTGTAGCTACCCTGTGATTCTGTAAGAGACTGACTACCTAGCTACCCTGTGATTCCATGAGAGACTGACTACCTAGCTACCTTGTGATTCCGTAAGAGACTGACTACCTACCCTGTGATTCTGGAAGAGACTGACTACCTAGCTACCCTGTGATTCCATGAGAGACTGACTACCTAGCTACCCTGTGATTCTGTAAGAGACTGACTACCTAGCTACCTTGTGATTCTATAAGAGACTGACTACCTAGCTACCCTGTGATACTGTAAGAGACTGACTACCTAGCTACCCTGTGATTCTGTAAGAGACTGACTACCTAGCGACCCTGTGATTCTGTAAGAGACTGACTACCTAGCCACCCTGTGATTCTGTAAGAGACTGACTACCTAGCTACCCTGTGATTCCATGAGAGACTGACTACCTAGCTACCCTGTGATTCTGTAAGAGACTGACTACCTAGCTACCCTGTGATTCTGTAAGAGACTGACTACCTAGCTACCCTGTGATTCCATGAGACTGACTACCTAGCCACCCTGTGATTCTGTAAGAGACTGACTACCTAGCTACCCTGTGATTCTGTAAGAGACTGACTACCTAGCTACCCTGTGATTCTGTAAGAGACTGACTACCTAGCTACCTTGTGATTCTGTAAGAGACTGACTACCTAGCTACCTTGTGATTCTGTAAGAGACTGACTACCTATCTACCCTGTGATTCTGTAAGAGACTGACTACCTAGCTACCCTGTGATTCTGTAAGAGACTGACTACCTAGCTACCCTGTGATTCTGTAAGAGACTGACTACCTAGCTACCCTGTGATTCTGTAAGAGACTGACTACCTATCTACCCTGTGATTCTGTAAGAGACTGACTACCTAGCTACCCTGTGATTCCATGAGAGACTGACTACCTAGCTACCCTGTGATTCTGTAAGAGACTGACTACCTAGCTACCTGTGATTCCATGAGAGACTGACTACCTAGCTACCCTGTGATTCTGTAAGAGACTGAGTACCTACCTTGTGATTCTGTAAGAGACTGACTACCTAGCTACCTTGTGATTCTGTAAGAGACTGACTACCTAGCTACCTTGTGATTCTGTAAGAGACTGACTACCTATCTACCCTGTGATTCTGTAAGAGACTGACTACCTAGCTACCTGTGATTCCATGAGAGACTGACTACCTAGCTACCCTGTGATTCCATGAGAGACTGACTACCTAGCTACCCTGTGATTCTGTAAGAGACTGACTACCTAGCTACCCTGTGATACTGTAAGAGACTGACTACCTAGCTACCCTGTGATTCTGTAAGAGACTGACTACCTAGCCACCCTGTGATTCCGTAAGAGACTGACTACCTAGCTACCCTGTGATTCTGTAAGAGACTGAGTACCTAGCTACCCTGTGATTCTGTAAGAGACTGACTACCTAGCTACCCTGTGATTCTGTAAGAGACTGACTACCTAGCCACCCTGTGATTCCGTAAGAGACTGACTACCTAGCTACCCTGTGATTCTGTAAGAGACTGAGTACCTACCCTGTGATTCTGGAAGAGACTGACTACCTAGCTACCCTGTGATTCTGTAAGAGGCTGACTACCTAGCCACCCTGTGATTCCGTAAGAGACTGACTACCTAGCTACCCTGTGATTCTGTAAGAGACTGACTACCTAGCTACCCTGTGATTCTGTAAGAGACTGACTACCTAGCCACCCTGTGATACTGTAAGAGACTGACTACCTAGCCACCCTGTGATTCTGTAAGAGACTGACTACCTAGCTACCCTGTGATTCCGTAAGAGACTGAGTACCTACCCTGTGATTCTGTAAATGTGACATGATTGAAGACTGGTCTGGCACTGAGCTGACAAATACTGATATTATCCGATGGACTTCTCATTTCCAGTCTCCATACATTAGGTTGTATACTACAGGACAAAACAAATAATAATGATACTGACTTTGAAGGTTAAAAGGTATGAAATTACCTGTTCTTTCTCTACGCAAATAGAGGCATCACCATCAACATCAACATTTTCCATTCACGGGCAGACGTAATAGCTTCTGAGTATGCTGATAACAAGGGGAAACGTATGTCTATGTCTGGTAAAAGTCTGGGGCATGCACTTAGTATATAAATTTCTACTTGACTATTGGAGCTCCTTCTACGGTGTGAGCTATGCTACAATGTTCTATAAAATCTTCACATTACATGTTATGGTTGGCCGTAAGATCACATCTGCAGGCAATCATGCTGGAGAATCCACTGACATAATTTCATACGATCTCAAAATTTAAAATCTTGTTTTTACTTCGTTCGATACTCGCACGTGTTGCTGTTTCTGAAACCACAAACCTTGTAAGACTTACTTAGTATACAGATTCCTGACCACAAACCGTGTAAGACTTACTTAGTATACAGATTCCTGACCACAAGCCTTGTAAGACTTACTTAGTAATAGTATACAGATTCCTGACCACAAACCTTACTTGGTATAGATTCCTGACCACAAACCTTACTTGGTATAGATTCCTGACCACAAACCTTACTTGGTATAGATTCCTGACCACAAACCATGTAAGACTTACTTAGTATACAGATTCCTGACCACAAACAATGTGAGACTCACTAGTAGTATACAGATTCCTGACCACAAACTATGTAAGACTTACTTAGTATACAGATTCCTGACCATAAGCCTTGTAAGACTTACTTAGTAATAGTATACAGATTCCTGACCACAAACCTTACTTGGTATAGATTCCTGAACACAAACCATGTAAGACTTACTCAGTAATAGTATACAGATTCCTGACCACAAACCTTACTTGGTATAGATTCCTGACCACAAACCATGTAAGACTTACTTAGTATACAGATTCCTGACCACAAACAATGTGAGACTCACTAGTAGTATACAGATTCCTGACCACAAACCATGTAAGACTTACTTAGTATACAGATTCCTGACCATAGAAGCTTCCAATGATAGTTCAAATGTATGAACTTGACTATGCTGGTTGTCTTCATAATACTTCAAGGCATGCCTAGAAGAGAAAACAATGATAACATAGAATAATATTAAATACTATTAGGGTTAGCATTGGCTGTGTGGTTGAACCTCTTTCCTCTATTATCAGGCTATTTGTGGTCCTCATCATTTTACCCGAGTTATATTGGATACCCCTTTCAGCAAGGGAAACTAATATCTAATTGTAAAAACACAAATTTACACATTTCCTTCACTAACCTTCATTTAGTCATATTTGTCACAAAACCTGATAAGAAGGTTAAAGGGGTGGTCATGGCACATGGGGGGTTAAATTTGATAATTTGTCAATCTGTTGCCTTAACCACTTCACATCTTGGCTGACCCTCTTATTAAAGCAGGTATGTACAACCCCCTCAACTGGGTAAATGCGACTAAAACTGAGAGTCCCAATTTGAAGTACACATTGAGTGCGACCGTCATTGCGACTGCTGTTGAGACTCTCAAAGGGGGTTGTAAACAGTGAATGAGAGTGAATCTGAGACCGTATTTGAGACTTTCAATGGGCTCATAAACAGTAAGTACGATTCATTCTGAGACCATCCAGCTACTACGGTAGTACCGTATGACTTTATCATTCACATCTAACTGTATAAAGATCACAGTGAGTGACTGTTGAAATTTCACCATGGATCTAAGATCTTGCAAACTGATTTTAGTTATTTACTTCATGCCATCAAAACACCTGCACCTTTGACATCCTCTCCTTATAATACACATATACACAATAAGTTTTGATGTGATATACCGGTATAAGTAAGTTGTTATAGACTACACACATACACAATAAGTTTTGATGTGATATACCAGTATAAGTAAGTTGTTATAGACTACACACATACACAATAAGTTTTGATGTGATATACCGGTATAAGTAAGTTGTTATAGACTACACACATACACAATAAGTTTTGATGTGATATACCGGTATAAGTAAGTTGTTATAGACTACACACATACACAATAAGTTTTGATGTGATATACCGGTATAAGTAAGTTGTTATAGACTACACACATACACAATAAGTTTTGATGTGATATACCGGTATAAGTAAGTTGTTATAGACTACACACATACAAAATAAGTTTTGATGTGATATACCGGTATAAGTAAGTTGTTATAGACTACACACATACACAATAAGTTTTGATGTGATATACCGGTATAAGTAAGTTGTTATAGACTACACACATACACAATAAGTTTTGATGTGATATACCGGTATAAGTAAGTTGTTATAGACTACACACATACACAATAAGTTTTGATGTGATATACCGGTATAAGTAAGTTGTTATAGACTACACACATACACAATAAGTTTTGATGTGATATACCAGTATAAGTAAGTTGTTATAGACTACACACATACACAATAAATTTTGATGTGATATACCGGTATAAGTATTAGTTGTTATAGACTACACACATACACAATAAGTTTTGATGTGATATACCGGTATAAGTATTAGTTGTTATAGACTACACACATACACAATAAGTTTTGATGTGATATACCGGTATAAGTAAGTTGTTATAGACTACACACATACACAATAAGTTTTGATGTGATATACCGGTATAAGTAAGTTGTTATAGACTACACACATACACAATAAGTTTTGATGTGATATACCGGTATAAGTAAGTTGTTATAGACTACACACATACACAATAAGTTTTGATGTGATATACCAGTATAAGTAAGTTGTTATAGACTACACACATACACAATAAGTTTTGATGTGATATACCAGTATAAGTAAGTTGTTATAGACTACACACATACACAATAAGTTTTGATGTGATATACCAGTATAAGTAAGTTGTTATAGACTACACACATACACAATAAGTTTTGATGTGATATACCGGTATAAGTAAGTTGTTATAGACTACACACATACACAATAAGTTTTGATGTGATATACCGGTATAAGTAAGTTGTTATAGACTACACACATACACAATAAGTTTAGATGTGATATACCGGTATAAGTAAGTTGTTATAGACTACACACATACACAATAAGTTTTGATGTGATATACCGGTATAAGTAAGATGTTATAGACTACACACATACACAATAAGTTTTGATGTGATATACCGGTATAAGTAAGTTGTTATAGACTACACACATACACAATAAGTTTTGATGTGATATACCGGTATAAGTAAGTTGTTATAGACTACACACATACACAATAAGTTTTGATGTGATATACCGGTACAGGGGTCGAAATAATGGCCTTTTACTTGCCCCGGGCAAGTGATTTCAAGGCTTGGGCAAGTTGTTTTGAAAAGTACTTGTCCCAAGGGGCAAGGAGAATTTCTTATGATTATTGATCAGGGATATGTTTTTGCCTGTGTTCATGCTGTACTTATCAGACACTGCACATGTCTGATAGGATTTTGGATACATTGTATAACCATGGTGCCAACAAGTCTGGAAAATTATAACATTGTATCAATATTGAGAAGATGTCTTTCTTGACTGATCACTTTTCAAAACAATCTGGACCAGCTGTCCTTGACATACTTTGTTTACTCTATCAAGAAAACATACCTGGAATGACCAGTGACTCATTGAATATTGTTCATCAATAGTAAATTACAGCATGATTTTTCAGGTTTTGGGTGTTTGAATCAACTGCAAATTTTACAACAGTCATTTTATTTGAAAATACTACTAGGAAAATATAAACAAATCATACTGGGAGAAAAATAGTTGGTGTGGATCAGGAAGGAAAGAAAATATATTGATATCGTGGAAAAGGAAATACTTAGAAAGATTTTACATCAGTGTTGAAATAAATGTTAATTTTTATGTTGATAGCTTATGAAAGTGCTGAAAACATTATTTTAACAAGTCATTGAGAATGACATAGTCCCCGCTATAATTGGGTTTTAAGGAATTATCACTACTCTGATCACGCAACAACATTTGTGAACCTAAAACAAACAGACTTAGATATGTTGTGTGTGCTTGTTGGACATGGAATATGCCTCCAACAATAAAGGATTGGTTGGGTATGGGGGATCATATCACAATGAAAATGGAGTCAGAGTTATGGCTTTGGACATGGAAAATTCACAAACAAAATGGCTGCCAGGCAACCATATTGGATCGTATCACGACGAAAATGGATATGCACATGTATGTCATAGAACGCTGTCCTAATACCAACTTTGAATGAGGTCTGTTCAAGCATGTCTTAGTAATGGCTTTGGACATGGAAAATTCACAAACAAAATGGCTGCCAGGCAGCCATATTGGATAGTATCACGACGAAAATGGATATGCACATGTATGTCATAGAACACTGTCCTAATACCAACTTTGAATGAGATCTGTTTAAGCATGTCTGAGTTATGGCTTTGGACATGGAAAATTCACAAACAAAATGGCTGCCACGCACCCATATTGGATCGTATCACAACGAAAATGGATATGCACATGTATGTCATAGAACACTGTCCTAATACCAACTTTGAATGAGATCTGTTTAAGCATGTCTGAGTTATGGCTTTGGACATGGAAAATTCACAAACAAAATGGCTGCCACGCACCCATATTGGATCGTATCACAACGAAAATGGATATGCACATGTATGTCATAGAACACTGTCCTAATACCAACTTTGAATGAGATCTGTTTAAGCATGTCTGAGTTATGGCTTTGGACATGGAAAATTCACAAACAAAATGGCTGCCACGCACCCATATTGGATCGTATCACGGCGAAAATGGATATACACATGTATGTCATAGAACACTGTCCTAATACCAGCTAAATTTCTTGCATAAATCCTTACGGAAGGCATTCAGTTTAAATCTGGTTATACCACTGATGGGATCATCATGTCATGAACAATTCTTAATCCAAACACCTTACCATCAACTTACCTGGTATCGTATAGATTATAAATCCTCTCCCAGTAATAATATTGGACGGCAGGAAATGCATGAAAATAACCGCATTTTGGTTTGCAAACAGTCACTTTTTGGTACATTTTCAGGTAGTGACAAATAAACATGAACATATGATACCACAGGCACTCGAATCAATCTGTATGATTTGGGGAGGAAAAATGTATATGAATAAGAGAAGGCTCTTATTCACAGGTACTCATCGAATCAATGTGTAGAAAAAAAATGTATTGTATATAAATAAGTCTTATCTTACATACATTTTTTTTTTTAAATCATACACATAATTGATTCGAGTACCTGTGCTCTTATTCACTATACATTTTTTTAAAACAATTAAACACATTGATTCGAGTACCTGTGTATGATACGGTATTCATCGGCAGTGAAATGACACAAAATGCACATGCTATCTCAAGTAACTTACGCAGACATACCGTAACAAGTTGTAGAAAGGATAATGTATCATACTTTCGTTAATAACTGCACATACATCCCGAAATGTGGAGAAATACGCCAGCTGGGCCAGGCATCCACACATGTCGCGACCATTCTGAGCACACGGCCAGCTGATGACCTCTGACGTCACATTACAAAATTGTACAGCCCATTAGAACCACAGGGGCGTGTAATATTTCATAGATTGTTGTTTTCTTATTGCTTAGAATGCCGTTGTCGTAGGAAAATATCGTACGAATCTTGCTGCTACAAATGTATCAGAGGTAGGAATATATAGTCAAAAGGTTGTTATATTTAGTCTGTAGACCTGGAAAACAACAATCTATGAAACATTACACGCCACTGTGATTAGAACCACGTCACGCAAGTGTTTCTCTCCATTCAGCGCCTGTGGCTCGGTTTGTTTGTAAACCAGGGGCCGGGGTCGTGCAGTGATCACATGATACAACAAGCAAAAATACAGCTGTTGGTGAAAAATACGCCTTATTTGCAGAGCTCTTGACCAATCGGAGTGCGATATTGGTGACAGGCGAGAGGTATAATTAATCACCTTTATGCACACATCCTGGTAAATAAAACTTAAAAGTTTCATAGTCCACGTTTTGTACATTATCTAGTTTGCCACCACGGTTGGTATGAGTGGCTGAACAACACTACTCCCTGCTAGTGCTACCACTACTTCGCTACAATGTATAATCGTGTACTTTGTTATTGGAGTTACTTTTTGAATATTAAAGCTGCATTCATTGTTAATACAGTTCTAAACTGATTTCAAAAAATAAAAAGTTACACGATGCAACGCTATGCTAGTCGCAGCTGCCTTTATTCATTACACATACCATGTACAAATCTGTATTATAAACACTTGTCTACGATCCTCTTGATAGACTGTCGCTCGTGCCTTTTTTTCCTACGTCAAGTATCTTAACTCCGATCCGGCGCAACACTACTATAATCGCATCCTAATATCCTCGACATCAGTATGCGATTGTAGTACTAGTATTGCGCCGGATCGGAGCGCGGCAACGACTTCTTAAGTTTATTAGATAAAACGTAGGGAAAAAAGGCGCAAGCGACTGTCGACAGTCTATCCTCTTGGCTGAATTTTATATTTACAACCCCAAACTGATTCATAAACACACATACTAATGTCAATACAAGAGGCTGATTCCATGGCAACGGAGACAAAGTATACAATAGACACCAGTGGAAAGATAAACAACAAGGCGGAGCCGCGTTGTTTATCTTTCCACCGGTGTCTATTGTACTTATGCCCGACAAGTTCACAGGATAGCAGGATTAGTCCATCTCACCCTTGCTAGACTAGATTAAGATAAAGTACACACTGTCTCACCCCTTGCCAGGCTAGGTGATGATAATACTGAGATAAAATTGTACACATTCGGATGGGGACACACACAGCATGCAGTGTTCACGGCGAAACAAATAAGCCATGCAACATTCACAAGCCCTGATAGGGCTGAACAACGAGACGTGTCTTATGTTATAGTGTAGCTCATATGAAGATATGTGTAAAATTCGTTTTTTAAATGTTTACCTTTCTTTTGAATGGTAACAGTTGTGCCCTTCATGAGTGTGTGCAGTCACTACATACTCCATTCATATGACTTATTTTTAATACTAGCCACAACTATTTTTAATTAATTAAGTTCTCCTCGTAATTTTGGCAAACTATTTTGGTCCTCTTGCATTTCATTCTTGAGACCATGGAGGCTTCCCATATACTTCCATGTGCAGGCATATGGTTTCTGACTTTGCTGGACTGGTTTTACTTGAACTACAAAGGTCAACCCAATTCACACCTTCTAAATCCCCCTTTGTCTTACACTATCCAATACTGATAAGACTTCAGCAGCAACTCAGACAAGGAGTTGGTTATAACCCGCTACACAAACTTTAATATCAGCTCCGGTAGAGGACTGCTAATCCCGTACATGTCAAACAATGTGTCAACATTATGACAGATAAAGGGCATAAGTCCAGTTTTAGTATCACCATGTAGTAGGCATATCGTCTTTCACATGTCGCATCCGGCATTTTTTTCCCGAGATATGTTTCAGAATACAATAAAATATCAATAAATTGAGATACTTGGCAAATAATATTTGAAAGGGGTAAAATAACACAACTTTCTTGGATCGCGGAAGTCCACACAACGAGAAATATTAACGTTTATATTTCGTGGTGTGTGGACTTACGCGATCCTAGAAACCCGTGTTGTTTTACCCCTTTCATACATGTATATATCATTTATATGCCAAGTATCTCAATTTATCGATATTTTATTGTATTCTGAAACATATCTCGAGAAAAAAGTGCCTGTAATTAAATTATATACATAAAGGATCGGATTACTGATGACCTAACTTCAGTATTCACAATTTTCACTACATTTTATATATTAAGCCAAGCCATTTTCGTACACGCTGGCGCTTGTCCTAAGGGACCGGACATAATTTACGGCAGGGGGTGGGCCTGGGGAGAAATTATCTCTGACTTGGTTTTTTTCCTGCCCCCCCCCCCCCATCCACTGTGAGTCGTGACCAAAATTTCACAGCCCCCCCCCTCTTTCAAAAGTATAAAAATTTCATGGGCCCCCCCCCAAAAAAAAAAGAGAAAAAAGTGCACAATATCCTGCCCCTTACAGTAACTAAAAAGAGTACAATTTTTTTTGTTACTTTAGCACAACTGTAATATTTCTTTTGGTAGTACTATTATGTTACTATTTCAGCCCAAACAACTTAGTAGTTGTAGAGGAAGTTTTTTAGAAAACAAAAACAAATAAAACATTTTGACTATACATGTAATCATACACATGTGGTATAATCTTGTTTATTTCCCAACTAGACACCATAAGTAGTCATCACTTAATACCAAGGCATTTGATGTGGTGGTTTTAACTGTCATTCACTGATACATACACAGAAACACAGACACAGAGTAAACACACATTCACATGCGTGATTTGTGAAAAACTGTAGTGGGGACATTTGTGGGGAGTATCGAAGGACATCACATCACCTACATATTGTATTCAAATATCTATTTATACTCATAACACAATAACTATCAGACATTTGTGATGTCATGAAGTGCTAGCAAACTAAGGATTTTATGCACACTGAGGTCTGACAAATATAGCTTTCACTTTCCTACACCAAATGCATTACCAATACACATGTAAATGTAAGACATTTGTGACTTCATGAAAGTGCAAAGAAATTCAGAATGTTGTGGAATACTTAGATGTAATCAATATGCTTCCAGTTCCAAAACCATACATATTTAAACCTATAGTGTCAGGCATTTGTGTCTTCAAGATGGGGACAGCAAATTCAGAATTGTATTCAATACACTGTACAGTGATCAGATGAGTATTACTCACAGTTTTCTAAACCATTCACATTAAGCTTGAAGTGCAGTGTCAATGATGAATAGCCTTTGCAATACAATCCCTTTATTCATAATCTTGAATTTATATAAAGGCAAGTTTCCATGATCCAACCAGTCTACCTGATCTAGTTTGAACAATAAGAGAGCCATCCTGGTCTTTTTGATGGCTAGACTCATTTTATTCGCTGTCACTCTCACTGTCACTGTCACTAGTACTTGATGTATCGGTGTCACTATCACTACGAATTTCTTCTAAAACAATATCTCCTTCTTCACTGTCACACAGTTCCTCTTCACTTTCATCACCTGTGTTCTTTTCAATCACTGACTTCTGTTGCTCTCTTGAAGTTCTTCTTAACACATCACATGTAACAGCTTTCAACTTGTCATCCTTCCTACCATGTATGTATTAGTTGCTGATATTTCAAGTACTTGTCTAATTCAGCAACCTGAAGAGAGCTTAACTTTCCATGCACAACTAAGTCAAGCCAATTATAGTCCTGGTACGGCTTGATTTTCTTCTCTTTTTCTGACTTAACCTTGTACGCATTCTCATTTCTTGAACATTCTTTAGGTTTTGCAGGTGTTGAACTTATTATTATTATTATTATTATTAAACTTTATTTCGGGAAAGAAAAGGAACGCAAACACGCTCGAAAACATCCCATAGATAAAAACTATACTTAAAAAACCGGCAATTTAAAACAAGTAAGACTTTAAAAAGACAATCTGACAAAAACACACATGGACAAATAAAAGCATTTAAAAATACAACAAATCTCTATACAGTTTATGAATCCCCGAATAGAGGATTGTATCGGAATTTAGCACTGCTGCAATTAAACTATTTTGACTGTTTTCGATACGTTTAAAAAAGTTGTACATCAATTTACGTCTTAGAGCCGCAAAAGTGGGGACTGTGTGCTGCACAAACATACAACTGGCACTGCAGTCACGTGAGTACCCCATCAGAATGCGAAACGCATTGTTATAACCAACTCTAAGGTTGTTAATGCATTTCTTGTTGTACAATGACCACAGCTGTGAGCAGTACATATTCGAACAAAAAGTTCTAAATAATGTAGCCTTAACCTCAATTGTACAGTGTGGAAATTTACGGAGTAACATGTTGGCTTGGCTGTAAAAACATTTCATTTGGCGCTTGATTGCACTATCATCATACATAGAGTCTGTCAAAGTATAACCCAAGTAAGAATGTTCATGAACAATACTAAGTGGTTTATCTCCAACACGGACTGAAGGTAAACATTCAACTCTAATTAAACATTTACGAGGCATAAAATAAATACATTTCGACTTGTTTGGGTGGAAAATAATGTCGTGGTCAACACCATACATTTCACAGATAGATACAAGAGAGCGTAGACCAGCAATTGATGGACATATAAGAGCTAAGTCATCAGCATACATAAGATGGTTTATCATTCGGCCACCAATATTGCAGCCCTTATAACATGACTTCAGCTGACTACTAAGATCATCCATATAAACGTTAAACAGGTAAGGGGAAAGAGTGCTACCTTGCCGAACGCCATTCCCAACAGAAAACAGTGACGACCTAGCCCCACCCCATTGCGTGAAGAAACGTTGCGTGCGATACCAGACCAATAATATACGAACAACATATTTTGGAATGCCCCGGTGAATGAGTTTCTTAAAAAGTAACCAATGATTAACTCGGTCGAAAGCTTTCGTTGCATCTAAGAAGCAAACATAAACAGGACTATTGTAATTATGATAGTAATTAATCGTTTCCTTAAGCAAGTAAATGCAGAGATCAGTGGAATGACCTTGTTTGAAACCAAACTGATAATCTTCGGTCGTGAGATTTGCTTTACAACGATCAAGAATGATAGATTCCAGGATTTTTGAAGCGGCAGTAGAGATGGCGATAGGTCTATAGTTGTCTTTGCTAGTCAGATCACCCGTTTTGTCCTTAACAAGTGGTACGATTATGGTCGTCATGAAGCTATTAGGCAGATATCCATGCGACAGCATAGAGGAAAGAACAAGAGCTAACATAATGTGAAGTCTGTGGCTAGCATATTTAAAATGTTCACAAGAGAGGTCGTCAGCACCAGCAGCTTTACCATTTGGAAGACTGTTAATCGAGTGAGAAACCTCAGCACTGCTGATAGAAAAATTAATATCTGAGTTGTCAGGTGAATGCACCCAAGATTTAACCGAGTCCTCGTGATCATTGCTGTTCACGGAAGAGAGTAACGATGCATAGTGGTCTTTCCACATAGCAATGTTTTCCTGTCCTGAACAACTTCCGACTGTTGATGCGAGGGGAGGAGTGCAGTTGACGGAGCGAACCTGAGTCCAGAAGCGGTTATAGTCATTTTTACTCAGGGACGTTGCTAGACTGTTTGCACGTGCCACTTTCTCATTACGTCTACATATACGAAATGCATGCTTAAAATTGGCACGAGCCTTGCTCATAATGCTATAAATTGGACCAGTTCTTGGTTTTCCATTACCCACCCATAGCTTAAAGGCATTTCTTGAGTTGTCATGCGCTTCCTTCACGTAATCATTCTAGCCAGGAACCGAGGGTACATACATGTAGTTGCCATTTCTATTGTTAAAACATTCCGTTGATGCATTTGATAAAGCTTGGGTAATGTCACGGTAGAAGAGATTGATACTATCCTTGTGATGACAAGAATCACAATGAGAATTACGGCACAACAAAGCATGAGATGGAATGGTAATCCGTCGAAGAAATTTGTCCGAAACAGAGTTAAACTTCCGTATATGATTGTCTTTGACTTTATTCCATTGTATTCGATTACCAGTCGGTTTATTATTGGTATTAATATTTGTGACCCCTATGTTACTATCTAGAGATGGGAGATTATCAATAGCAACAGTGACTGACAAAGGAAGATGATCTGAGGCAAGGTAATCCAAAAGAACTGCAATCGATTGTATGGAAGCATGAGCAGAAGTGGTTGACACACAGTGATCTAACCACGACGTTGAGTTATGAGCATCACTGACGTACGTAAATTGATTGTTCAGAATAGTACAGTCAGAGAGAATAAATTTATGGTCTGTGCAAAAGGAATTTAATTCTCTACCAAAAGGTTTGTTGGGATCTGCATTCCAATCTCCAATTACAAATACACTGTTACACTCACTAGACTCAATAATATTGTTGATCTTAGACAAGTAGTTTACATATGTATGGAAATTGTCTTCACAATCGGTGGGCATGTAAACGCAAAGTATGAGGCAGTTTTTATTATCGTAACGAAGTTGCAATCCTATCAATCTATCGTCGTCATAAAAACATAGTTTGGGATGAACAATTTGCGCCAGAGATTTTCTCCACAGAATTCCCACTCCACCATACGGCCTACCAATTCTTATGCCAACATCGTCTTTTAAAGCCGTCGTACCAGAGGCATAAAATTGTTCATTGATCTTGGACAGTAGAGGGAGTTCACTCTTAGATAACCAGTGTTCTTGTACAAGGATAATATCATGATTATCACAGAGGCTATTCACTGCTGTAGCAGCCGACTTAATACCGCGACAATTATAAGAAGCAATGCGGACTGCCATCTAACTAGATTTTGTTTGATAATATTTTCTCACGAGAGCACCAGTAGGCCAAACAGAAGCATCTAATAGTTTAGTGAACTGATCATGTGGTACTTCTACAACAAAGGAGGCATAGGTATCATATTTAGTATTCAACCTTTCACATTTGGATTCAATATTAGTTTTATTTCTGACATACTTTACAACAGCTTGATTAGACGTGGTAGGGAGCAGTCTGCTTACAAACAAGCGTGCAGGGGGGGGGGCGTGAATTTACAACCTTCAAGCATAGACCCTACACCAACAGGATACGCAACTGCGGCAAACATCAAAGGATGTTTGAATGTTTATAGTACGATGTGTGTTTGGATAAATTAAGATAAACTAACATTTCCTGTCCGCTATCAGAGTTGTTTACACTCACTGTGACTCTGACTGTTGCTCGCTATTTGCGTAGTTTTCACTAAATGTTCCGACCATTTCGAAGTTTTCAACTGGTTGAAGACCCCAACAAGATATATAGTATTTTAGGCAAATGCATACATCATCTTTGTCGTGTATATTTTGTTGTTCTATGACATGAAAGAAGAATTGATTGCGTCAGCTGACTATTGTTTGCTATCGTTGCCGTACGCTTTGCGTAGAGTTTTTATTCGTCATGATTGTTACCCGATTTCTCTCAGTCAAAAATGATTCCTGACATTTTGAGTGTATTTATTGATGCTTTGTATCACGTTTTAGTGATCTAGGCTGTTTTTCAATGATTAGCATGTGGCATGCTTTCGTAACTACGTCGAAAATAAACGTAAACATCATATGCGTGGGTCGCCATTTTCCTCTATTGTCGCTGTTGGTATATTCACAGAAAACGATGTATTCGTCAAAAAAAAGTCTTCAAAACGATTTGCTGAGTACTACACTTCAAATTTGTGGTTGCTAGTCGATTGTCTGTGTGGAATTGAAACTTTACACCGTTCTCAGTTGAACCATGACCGAACCAATGGAGCAAATGAGAAATACTCCAAATTTGACTCGAGAGATTGTAATGCCCATATTACCTTTTCTGACTGTGCTCTTTTAGTTTATTTGTAACCCATTTTTTCTTCTTTGAGTTGAGCAGTACGTCTATTTTATGTTCTTGGGCGTAGTACGTCTGCTGATGTGGTGCGTAGGGCTATTAGAATTGCCTAAAAATACACCGCATTTTAGTAATGTACGAAATTCATAGACTGTAATTTTGACTAAGTGCTTCACAAAAATTGTACTTGAATACGTAAATTCAAGAGACCAGTGATATAAAAATGTCTCATTCAACAGTCGCACGATAAACAGCTGATTTTGTAGTTTGGTACCAAACTTCCGATCTTTATTGCGATTGTCGCATGTAATCGGCCACTATCTGTTTGCTTGTCTTGATCTGAAAATTACACATTTTTCACCATAATTGCATGGTAACATTTACAATACTAGTATTTTGTATGGCTTCATGATATAGCGCATCATCGCGTCGTTTGGTTCTTTTCGGGACCTTTTCTTCATCGTCTTTTTCTGCAACGTCTACAGAACCCCAGTCTTCGTCATCTGACAAATCTAACTGACTAAAATCAAAATCGTTGTCGAAGACACCAGAAAAGTCACGTTCCTCACTGGAAGACGCCATGAGTTGTTGTGGTCATTAACATAAATTAGCATAACCGCGCATAATCTCTTCTCGCCTTTTGCGAGATTGTACGTGCGATTTCACTGGCGTCGCCAGGTTTTTACCCCGTGGACAGGAAGTGTACATTACCGCTATAATAAGCGGATTAATCAAAATTAATTTATTCCAACACAGTTCGGTACTAAGGAAATGCCGCAGTTGCGTATCCTGTTGGTGTAGGGTCTATGCTTCAAGCAACCATTGGTAGTCGAATCAGTTCCAATCAAAGGCTTTGTTGATTGTTTGGTTCTACGATGTCGTTTGGTTACCGTTGTGAAGCTGCCGTCAATGCTGGTAGCTGAAGAAAGCGGTTGTCGAAACTGAATACCTTGTCCAATGCCAACCACTGATTGGATATTTGCATCTGCAGCGACGATGTTAGCATATGATGGAACATTCTGTACAGGTGGATGTTGTTGACTTGCTTCCTTTGTCACTGCATCGTTTGCATGTGTAAAGCAAACAATCGAATTGTCTACTGACACCTTTTTAGTCGTTGTGTCACCTTGCATAGGTATGTCGCGAACCCCTGTTAATCGAACATTAGTAGAGCTCTTACTTGATACCTTAAGCTCATGCACCTCGGATCGCAGACTGTTAATTTCATCATATAGTTTCTCATTGTTATCAAGAGACATCATTTCCTTCATTGACGTCATATCTTGACGCAGAGAACGAAGCTCCTTTAACATTGTAGAAATATCAACATGAGCCACATCTACAGGGGGGAGTTTTGAAAGGTCTTTAGCTACAAAACATGGCATATTGTCAGGATCAGTCTCGTGAATCAAGTTAATGATGTCTTGAATATTGTTAGTTTTCTTGTGTTGACCTTGACGTTTTTTGTAGCGCCCAGATTTCCCGTCATCTACAAAATCGAATAACATTTTCTTTGCTTTCTCAATTTCACCATCATTGAAATGATTGACACAAAGTTTTATAATAATGTCATTTGGTAGAATGGCAAGCTTATCAGTGATATAACATAAAAGTTCGTTGATCACCACTCCACATTGAGTCTCAGGTGAAGATTCAGTGACACTACGAGCATGATCAATAGTGGTACTGGATGAAGAACTTACATGCGCTTGGCGTTTTCCAAATCGTTTTTTCTCACATGGAGGGCAGAGAACCAAGTCTCCCTGGCAAAGTTTCGCGAGGTGAGAGATTTCTTTGCAGTCGTTACAGCCCAGCATATCTCATCAATTATGCAGCCTGGTAACACCTGGCGAGTTTACTAGTGTAAGGTGTATTCACGTCCTTCGTGTTGGAGAGCATGAACAAATATACTCGAAAGTCGACTTTGCACCACAGCTATTCGAATTCTGGTCATTCACCTACCGTCTCTAGTCCTTTAGAAGAAAGTTCACCTCAAATAAATTCACTAAATGCAGCTTGGTAGGCTCAGAAACAAGTAGATTTGCGGACCTCAAAATTACGTGTATGTATGTATGTATGTATGTATGTATGTATGTTTATGCTTCAATATGTTTGCAATCAACATAAAATAATTTTGAAAATTCTTCCACCTATTATTGATTGTCAATTCATCCTTTCTTCTGAATTTCCTTGTGATATTTGACCTGGGTTGCCAGTCATCTGCCTCTCTCTGCTTTCCTTCACTGTCAACAGTTGGACACTTATGAACTGGAAGGTAGTGCATTGGACTGTCCGGGTCTAGTACAGGTTGTGGAATTCTTACCATCTCTGGTCCCAACCATGTATATTGACTAGAGTATTCATATACCTCTCCATTGCTTTAGTGCAAAGTCACTGATGAAAAAACACTTAACACCACGCAGACATCTAAATGCTTTACAATATTTAGTACAGATAGATGCATTTGATGATGCTGAGGAGGGAATTCACTGGTTTTACATAGAAAGAAAGACAAGTCTTGCCTCACATCTTCAGACTCTAGTGAGTCTGACAGGGAAACTCAAGAATAGTGTCAAGGAAAGAAATAAAACAACTATATATATATATATATATATATATATATATACATGTATATATATATATATATATATATATATATATATATATATATATATATATATATATATATATATATATATATATATATATCCTTGATGGTAATTACACACTGAACCTGTTTCCACAGTGCTAAAATGTATGTATGTATGTATGTATGTATACATATGTGTGTGTGTAAGTGTGTGTGTGTGTGTGTGTGTGTGTGTGTGTGTGTGTGTGTGTGTGTGTGTGTGAACAACTTGGAGTTTATAAGAGTAATTCAGGGTGTATCAAATTAATCTTGAGTAGTGTTTTTATGATTCACTAAATAGGTACATACAAACGTACACACTTCCATTTTAATACATAAATGAAAGTGTAGACATTCAATATTAAAGGCGATATCAAGTGCTATCTCATGCAATGCTAAATTTTCTAACATATTAATTTTTTTCAATGACAAAATATTTCGCGGCCCCCCCCCTTTCAAACCATGAGAATTTTCATGCGCCCCCCTTCAAGCCTCCCATTTTTTTCATGGCCCCCCCAATTTCTCCCCAGCCCCCCCCCCCCGCCGTAAATTCTGTCCGGTCCCTAATCATATTGCAATTTTTATTCCATATTTTAGTTGTGCAAATCGTCCTATGTTATCGCATACCAAAATGCATGAAATACCACTGCTTTTCCATACGAGTGTCTGCCATCTCTTTTGTTTTCCATGTGCAACATTCTAAAAGTGCATGTAGTTGGCAAACGTTTTTACTCTTGAATGCGCCCGCTCAGTATGTAAACGAACAAGCGTGAAATCTATGTGAAAAATGTGATTCCTAGAACAGAAGACATTATTTAATTGCATGGCGATTTCGAAAACAAAGAAAACTGATGGCAAACGACTGAGAAAAACTAACATGACAACTAATTGAAAATCTACACCAAATATAATGATCTTAGGATCTTAATGTGAATAAAAACATGTACCTGCGCGCGTTTTGTACCGACCGGCACTGTCGAGGTACATTTGGTTGTACTCCTTAATAATATTAATGTTGGGTTCTTATATAGCGCTTTCCCACTCCGTGCTCAAAGCGCTTTACAATTATTATCGGATCAGAACAGCACAACGGCCCTTTAGTCCTTCCTCAACTCCCCGGGGAGCATACAATCCATTGCAGCCATAGGATTAAAGCCTTCACATTGCAACCTACATCCTACCAGGTCCCCAATTATACAGCTGGGTTGACTGAGGCACAGTCGTGGTTCAAATCTTGCCCAAGGACTTTAGCACTCAGAAACAAACAGCAGGCAGCGACGGGGATCGAACCTGCAACCTGTAGATTCCAAGCCGGTCACGCTAACCATTCACCCATCATGACTCCTTGCCCTCGTATAGGGGAATACGAGGGTTATGTCTCGGAAATACGTTATCAGATAGCACCATACTACATTGGCGACCACACAGGGAAAATAATATTCAAGAATTATTCAAGAATGAGTTTACACCGTAATAGCATCTTGACAGTAAAAAGTAGGGGAGAAATATGTATGTACACCACTCATCGCCGGGTGCTAGGGGGTGTCCTCCTAGAATTAAGTTCATAATCCTGTAAATGTTTTGTGTACGGTTCCAAGTTATACAAAAAGATTTAAAAGTTGTAGATACTGGAATTAAAAAAAAAAGGAGAAAGATACCAACAACACCACCACCACCACCACCACCACCACCACCACCACCACCAGAAATGAAATAAGTCCATGGTTTACAGCAGGCCTATTCTCTGCCAAAGCCCTGTGGCTCTCAATTACTAGTCCGGTGTTGATGGATACTACAGTATGTGAACGTCAGTGTTCGACATGTTTGCACAATGTGGAGACAAACATAAATGAAATTGTTAGAGTAAATCTAACAGAAACAGTCAGAATTCCGGTTAAATTACGTACGACCATGCATGACAACGAAAAATCAACTAAGGGCGCCTTCAGTAATTACAAGGGGGAGGGCGGGGGACATCAGCCCCAGGTTGTTGCATATTTTAATGTGACCCTCCCCCGATTCCGTCATCCTAAAAAGTGACTCTCCATTAGTTTCCTTTCTCTAAAATATGACCCTCTCCCTGTTAAATATCCAAAACATGGTTTAAATGCTGGAAAAGGACTAAATGGTTTAACGGAATTAATCCCACCACTGCCACCACATTGAAAGTGTTAAAGACATTGGTTATTTCCCCAACTACTACCACCACAGTATATTTGTGTGAGGACACTTCATTATATGCCACGTGATGGTTGTCAGCAGTGATTTGATGATACAACCAGCAGCAATTTGGTAATATGGTCTGATATTATGATACCTAAATAACCTTAACCCTAAGCCATAACTTAAGGCAACATTGGACTGTTCATTACCATGGTTGCAAGGATACTATAGTAAATGTTAAGCATGTTTTGAGTACCTCATATACATAGGTAACAGAATTGCACAGTACAGTGTCAACGATCAAACTAACACTATTTTTGAGGGGTCACTAACTGTGCACCTACTGGCATGGCGTTTGTACACAACTATGTATAGATGCCAAAATCACAAAATACAGTGCAGGACAAACCGGTACCGATTTGTTTCTTATTCCACGAAGCGCCGATTGTACTTGAACGGCGAATGGTCAACAACGTTGGGGGAGGGGGTGGAGTGCAAGCGAGTAATAAATATTCATAAATGCAGTACATGTATATTACTGTCTACATGGTTTAAAACGATTTTGTTCGTACTTGCGCAGGAGATATATGTGTATGGCGAAAGGCCCCATATTATTGTGCCAGTGTACATGTTTACATTTTTTAGCCTGATCGCAGGAGGCGATCAGGCCAAAAAATGTAAACATCTACTACGAAGGTCAATTCAAGCTAAATAACGATGGTAAGATAGCAATGCACGATTAGCCGACATCTACATCGGATTTTAATCAGATTGGATAAAATCATACTCAAATACAGATTACTATTATAATGGAGTATTAATTCAAAATTCTTAAAAGACTGGCCGTGACAGATTACTACGGTACATCATCAAGAAACAATGTTTTTTTCCTAAAATGCGTTATTTGTCTCAGTCTATGATGTTTAAATATAAATCATATCAACTTACGTCTTATACTCGGAAAATTGATGCAAAATTTGAAAAATTGTATAAGTCAATATTTCGCACTCTGTTGAATTCAGAAAACGCCATTGTGTACTTTTGAAAATTGCACAAAATCACCGCATCGCTGTGGATACTCGTCACCTCATAAAACCACTTTAACTTTTTTTAAAAACTTTTTTATTTTTCTGTTATTTCAACCAATATTTGAGATCACATATCTCACTATGTCGCACTAAAATTATATCCTGTTAGGGAGAAATGTTAAGTTTTACGTCTTTCATTCAGCTGCCACGTATTTCAGCACTCCAAGGCCAGCTTATGAATGTTTACACCTATATGAAATATTGAAATTCTGAAAATATGGTTTTCAAAATACCATATTATAAAGTACTGAACATCATGTACAGAATACACTAAGTTTTAAATTTATATCCCGCTTTGCAGTGTAGAAAAATATGACCGTACTCTTCGACTGTGTTTAATTTTATTTACTGAGCCCTGGGAGCATAAAGACATAATTGTCCAGTGTACATGTAGGTGTATACGCGTTAAAAGGAACAAAATAGGGATGTGTTTGATCCGCAGTGAATGACAACTGAGACAATACAGTTAGCCAAAGTTAAGTAAAATGAGACCCTCTCCTAATCCCATTTTCTAAAAATGGCCCTCCCACGAGAACCGATTTGTAAAAAGTGACCCCACCCCCTTGTAATCACTGAAGGCTTCCTAATACTATACTGTTAAGCATCCCTAAAATCGATAAATATAAATCAAGCACTGAATCTCACGAACGCTTTGTTTGTAATCACCTTATGCACACACATCCTGGCAAACAAACGTTCCATAGTCCACTACTAGTATTGTAAATTACCCAGTTTATCACGGTATGAGTGGCTGAACAACAGTTGCCCACTCCTATTACTCCCTGCTTCGCTATGAACGTATGGTTGTGTTCTTGTAACAGACTTGTCCACCATTACGTGTAACTACAAACAGTGGATACCAGTATTTTGTCAGGACTGTGACAACTACAAGGCCTAGTGTACATCGGATAACTACGTTGATGCTTGCACATACCTGTACTTTCAGACTGAGCTGGTTGCGACGCTTTCTTTAACCGTTTGGACGATATCTGAGACGACTTAAAACGGTAAGTTGACATGATTTGCCTCATACATATCAATATAATAATTACATATTATAAACTGAAACAAATAACGCATTTTAGAAAAACGCAGTTTTTTGATGATATGATAATCTGTCACTGCCATACTGTTCGCTACGTTGGCAAAAAATATTATTCAAAGTAACCATGTACTGTCCACCTTTTTGATTACTAGTGCATGGACATGCTGGTCTGTGTGTGTGTGTGTGTGTGTGTGTGTGTGTTCTTTTACTAGTTTGTTTTCAAGTAACAAACTAAAGCTTGAGTTGATGAGTTCAACAGTCGCTGTTCACTGTGTAACAACTATACCCAAGATGCATCTAATCGTTGCCACTGACTAGCATGACCAAGTTCGGATAAATATCACAGTTTGCCACACCTGTAGACTAATTAAGGGTGATATGGGAGGTTGTGAAATTAATATATCAACATAGCTACAAAATACCAATTATATCTCATACTTTGAAATCGTCAACGTAATTTACTAAATACCCCACTTGCTTGTGACACGCGAGGCCTATTATTATCGGTACTAACACAGAAAGAAATTGGTGTTTTAACCCATTCTTCTCGGTCCTAGCCACCCAACTATTTGCAGTATGGTATTTCACTATGGGGTGTGTAAGTGTGTTGGGGGGGGGGGGGGAGGGTGCGTTCTACTTGTGAGTTTGTACTTTTTAGCATACTAATTAGACACTAATAAAAGAAGAAATATAATCACAGTGAGAAATAAAAATCATCGGTTATTTCAGTAAGACAGAAAGATACAAACATATTTGACACCGCTGTTTTTTAGTCTAGTCACAGGATTGTTGATTTATACACGATAGGGATCTATGGTTGACCCAAAATGACCTTACAGGCAACGAAAAGTATGTAGTGATATCTCGCCGATCTGCCAGCGTGTTGAAACACGTCAAGCAATACCAGACAAAATAGTGTTGCCAACATGCTGAAATAGTCATGATGGTAAATGATATTATAAGGAAGTATGATATCATTGACAACCATACACTCCATAAAATATTTAATCCATAGCAGATTATGTCTTTGCTTGTTTTATACATTTCAACTCAGACAACTATAGAAAAGGCTCTTGGTTATATTTGACATCAAGGCCTATCGTCAATCTGATTAAAATCTACATCTACATTGGATTTTAATCAGATTGGGCCTATCGTGAAAGTGGTACCCAGAATTTACTGCAGGTAGGGGCCTGGGAAGAAATTATTTTGGGGAAAAAAATTCGCAGCCCCTCGCGCTCTCAAAAATTTCCTTCCCCCTAAAAAAAATGAACCTAAGAATTTTCGTAGTCCCCTCCCGGCTGCACATATTTTAATGTGTAATTATACAGTACCCCCCCCCCACCCGCGCTCCACTTCAGTATGGTACACTACATTAAACTAACTGTGGAAATCAACTTTAGTGTCCATGCATAACAATGAGAGATTTCTTTGCAAATATATATGGGCATTGCCGTGAAAAAGGTCTTACATTGGGATGTACTTGGAGATACTTAGTCAGCAGGATTTGATCTTCCAATCTTGATTCTGTGCTGAAACAGCGCCCCCATGATGTAGCTAGTGGGGAGGGTATGGGAGAGGATGTCTTACACAGTAAGCACTTTTAATGAAATATAATGTCATATAGTAGGCTATTTAATGGCATAAAATTCCATACACATTATCGAAAGCCATGTAGTACTTAAAAATTGTCTTAATTACCAGAGAGAGAGAGAGAGAGAGAGAGAGAGAGAGAGAGAGAGAGAGAGAGAGAGAGAGAGAGAGAGAGAGAGAGAGAGAGAGAGAGAGTAAGAGAGAGAGAGAGTGAGAGAGAGAGAGAGAGAGGGGGGGAGGCATACATAAGTAAATCCGCACAGCTGTCACCCAATCATCACTGAATATAAGAAGGTATGGTGGCGAAGCCGCGAGACATGTGGTTCAGATCATAAGCGAAATATTTCGTCGGCCCCTTTAAGACCATCAGAATCTTCATGCCCCCCCCCCATTTGAACCCTATTATCATTACCCCACCATCCCCCCCCCCCCCGATGTAAATGCCCGAGTGAGAGGAGGCATGGGGCAAGGAGATCGGCTAATGGACCGGTCAGTTTCTCCAGCCTGGGGGACAGGGGGAGGGGGATTTTGCAATCGGGCCGACAAAAAGTCACTGACCCCCCCGCTATCTGTAAAACCAAAAACAGGGTGACCCCCTATCACTTAATTCTAAAACATGATGACACCCCCCCCCCATACACCATATTCACATAACAGGTATTTGTTGATCGTGACTCAATGTGGACTGCTTGACTGTCTGACAAATACTTTACAAGATCGTGGGATAGCACTACATAATTATTGACAAAACAGGGTAAATTTACTCAAAAAGGAGTTTTAATTAATAGTATTTAATCCATGAAAGATAGGAGGAAACCTTGAGAAGGGAATATGTATACCTCTCACGGGGGGGGGGGGGTCCTAGAAGCCCTGGAGCTTTTTTACTCTTAATAGGCAATTTTGAGCTTATTCAGTCACTTTTAGGCAATACTTTCCACTTCATAGGGTTGAAATATTTTTTTTTTAAAAGTTCGAGTTTGACAGTAAGAGGAACGGGGAAGAGCTTCAGACTGGGATAGACTATGTCTATATCTTGTGTGTGTGTGGGGGGGGGGATTCTAGGTATTACGACACTCAGGCAAAAGTTTCCAAGCTTTACAAGACAGCACCATGAAGTATTAGAAACTATTACTTATAACTTACATATATACATAGAGTAGAAATATGTTCTTAATCATTATAGTAAAGGTCAGCACATCTAATGGTAATATCATTGGTAAGGGAGATTTGGAGTTTTAAGGCAATTTTTTTGACTATCATTTACACTTTAATTTATACATACACGATATGAAAAATATCACCTGAAAAAATAAAAATTTATCCCCGGAACGTTTGGATAACGATATCCCATAATATCCTATTATTATCCTAACAAAACAAAACAAAACAAAACAAACCAAAATCAATTAATATACTTATCAAATCTGATCAAAACAGTGCGAAAATACGAGTATTATGCTATCATCAGACCAACTCTACTTTATTGAAGTGAAATGTGATACAGTGACAGGACACGGCAACAAACCTAACAAATATCAAACACCCACGTGAAAATGTGCATATACGAATTTATAGATTGTTGCAGTTATTACCAGTTAAGCCGTAAATTATGTTCTATTGGAACCAGGACACAGAGCCTATTTCCTTGTCATATCAGGTATTACACAAATACCCAAATCGATAAAAACCAAACATAACTTAGGGAGCGATCAGTTTTTTATGGCCGGGGGTCGGCCGGTAAATCAGAGGGGGGGGGGGGCACCTCAATTTGGGACTCACCTTGTTTCAACTAAACAAAATCATGAGCCATGCTCCTGTACTTCAATGTCCATGTTTAATATCAGTACAAGGCAAAGCCCCTAAGCTCGCACAGCTGGGTAGATTCATTTGTGACCGGCTGCCTCACAATGATATCATAGATAGCACCCTTGGCGTGGAGATTCCACATCGTGCATAGAACTTGCATGCGTAGTCATTGTATATAGTTAGTCTAGTTCCTATACATTTTTGTACATATAATGTATGATAACTACGATCATCTCCATTAGAAATTCTAAATTGATTCATGGTTGAGATCAATAGTTCAATGGAGGGTAAAAACTAAATTATTTTACTGAGGGGTGGGGTGAGAGGAGGTCTTTTGTAATGAAAACTGTTTTGTATCCCAATACAAACATTTCTAAAAATGTCAAATTGAAAAATGGGAAAACAATTTGTTATGCATGGCCCTAAAATACATTATTGTGCCAATAAAAAAAGCTATTTTTTCTTCACTACATACTGGCTTTGTATTCATAGCACTACATGATACTTCATACTGATTTGAAATTGATTGTACTGTCTGCAACAATTTTACCAATTTAGTTAGAAGGGGTGAGGAAGGGGTTCTGAGGCCTTACTAAAAGAATTAGCTTTTTTACCTACTGATCTCACCCCTAATATGTTGATTTATCATACATGTACAAACTATTGAACTGTTACTTGGCATAGCTATAGTACGAACTACATGTCTTATCAAAAATAACTTTTCTGTGTTTGTGTTTCACTTTTCTCTGATACCTGTGACCATAACCAAGTTTAATACAAATATGTTACCAGACTACATGTGAAACCCCCTTTTGTCTTGCTATTGTTTTACACCATAAACTACCAAGAAAGAAATATATTCCAAGGTGAACACAATATTAATCGGATTCTCAGAGAATATATTTGATTTGATTTGATTTATTACTCTAGGTCAATGCATCCATAAATGGATTTTCATGCATTGAATATAAAAATACAAAACATACGTTAAAATACAAAGACACATAATTTAAAAATATGGGAGAGTAACAAAATTTACAGGGCAGAGTACAAAGATAAAATAAAAGTTATAAAAAGTAAAACACGAGAGATGCTAGAATTATGAAGTTAAAAACGGTTTAAGACATTAAAAACTAAGTGTTTACTAAGTAGTACTATTTGCGGAAATACATGTGAATGACTGATAAACAAAGTTATAAACACAGACTTATTTGATGATGATCTAGTAAAGGGCTATTTACTGTAGCCAGAACTTCTATAGTACTGACACGGTGCAAAGTTATGAGGAAAATTAGATTTTACATCTCCTCTGGAATATCTAGTATCCACATTGAGTGACTGTATACTGAGAGTAAAATTTTGTCAGCAGATCATAATGTTACATTTCCTTGGTATTAGAGTGTATTTATTTTCAAGGGTATCATGTTGCCAGCAATATACTGGACAACATAGCCAGTAATATGTGAATTGAATTAGTAATCTAGTTTAGAAACTGCTGTAGTACAGAAAACATTTTTATGACATTGTTTAATTTCTATTTTGATACCAATGACATTTATCACATTTCATTATTCAAAACCTTTCAAAATTATCAGCGTGGTCAATGAATGGGGGGTGGGGGGGGTGGAGTTTTGAGTCAGTGCCATGATTAAACTGAACAATTATGAACAGGACAAACAAGTGCCTTGAGGAGTGCAAACATGTACATGTATGGAAAGCCGTAGTTGTGTTAAGTCTAAAGAAAACAATATATTGACTATATGACGTGAACATATCTTTATATGATGTAAACAATTCACTATATGATGCAAGTACATCATTATGTGTGACAGTTATTGACATGGGTTTACAAGTATATTAACTCCATTTACAATATTGTACTTGATAATTAGCTGAATTAATAAATATTAATAGTTCACTTAATGTAAAATTAACTGTGCAGTGTGCGGTATTATGCTTTGAGAATAGAGTGTCTTTTGCAAGAACAAAGAGAGTGTTTCTTGTCAACAGATGGGGGGGGGGGGTCATTGTGTTTTTTTATTTGTCAGAGGGGGGTTGGATTGTTTGTGAATGAATTGCAGGGGGGGGGGGTCACTATTTTTAAGTACAACATGAAGAAAAAGTCACCGGCCCACCCCCGGCCGTAAAAACTGATCACTCCCTTAATAGCATTCTTCTCCATATTAAAAACGTGCAATTGTCTTAGACTAAACGACTTTGATAAGACTTTCCTGGACGGTATTATGGTAATATCATTACATTTTGTGAAATGTAAAAGTAAACACATCTCTTTGTAAAGAAAAAGAAAAGTCACTAGTATTTTGACAGGGGAAAATGTATAACCTAATTTGTGATAAGTTGATGTTTTATAGGAATTAAAAATAATTTTGTATCGTTAAAATCCCGATAATTTATCCCATTTTGACTGTAAAGCTACCATACCTCTCTTTCTACGTATATTGACCCGATCCCAGGCTTCGCATCACACATTAGCATACAAACCCTAACAGATGACCTTTGTACTTTGCAATACTTCTCTGTACAATGGCTTAGGCTTACATGACATGCTGATGACGTGAGACCTACAGTAACTATACTAGAGCTAGGGTCAGAATTTACGGAAGGGGGCGGGAGCCTTGGGAGAAATCGGGAGGGGGGGGGGGGGCAAGCAAGCGAACCTAAACCCTTGAATGTACAAGCGTTTAGGCTTACATGCTGCTGATGACATGCGGCTTACAGCTCAGTACGTAAGTATACTTAGTCTAGTACGAGAATACAAAACGTAGGAAATGTCTGGACATCATGCTACTAAAGTCAAATGAAATAAAGGATATTATGAGCAGGAATCGACGTCCACAGTTTTAGTTTACACATAAACACACAATTAGAGAAAAATTCCTCCTCCATCACAGCCCAGTACACACGGATCTCCCCCACCCACATACACACACAAAGGCCTAGGATGAATCAAACTTCACCAAATTTTAGGCTGTTAAAACACAACATCATGGTCACAACCTCTGTGAAGTATGAGGGTGTCTATACTTGCACATGTAGGCTAATGAAATTCAACTATTTTAACAATTGCAGGCATTGTACGTTGTTGTTGTTGTTGTTGTTGTTGTTGTTGTTGTTGTTGGTGGTGGTGGTGGTGGTGGTGGTGGTGGTGGCAGGGGTGGTGGTTTTTATTTTTTAGCTTCCATATGGGAGCTGATGTCTTGGTGATGTCTGTCTGTCTATTTGTCTGTCTGCCTGTCTCGAAATTTTGTTCCAATGATATCTCAAAAAGAACTGAAACAAATGTTCTGCAATTTACAATGTGGCATCGTCAGGCTGTAACTTAGTGCTGATTAGTTTTTGCTGAGAGTGGCTTGCATAATTAATGTTAATTTGCATAATTAATAATTCTATAAATGTGGCTATACATGCAGAAGACCTGTAGTATACAGAACATATCAAGAGTTCCATGTGTCCCATGGCTATTTCCTGATATGAAGAGCTTGTCTGGGGGAGTTTAAAAAACACATGTTTTCATCATCTATCCACGTGACTGGTTACTTGACACATGGTTTGAAAATGCTTTGCTGATATCACTGACCGTTCATGAAGTGACGATTGAACAGACCACCATCATTGGCGAACAGTTCATACTGAAAACTTCAGAGAAATCTATATCACAGCGTCACCACATCATTGTGACTAAAACTTAAACTTGTTCTTTTTGAACTTCGTTACTAGTAGATGAAAGATCACATTATGAGAATTGACCATTCAATACATGCTCTGAGGTGAACATAGTTCACAGCATATATAGGCTCTCGAATCAATCTGTATGATTTTTATAAAATGTAGAGTGAATATTCACTATAATTTTTTTTGTAACATTATCTGTGAACCACAGGCACTTGAATCAATCTGTAAGTCTTATGGTTTTAAAAAATAGTGAATATTCACAATACATTTTTAAAAAATCACAGATTGATTCAAGTGCCTGTGGTTCACAGGTAATGTTACATTAACTTGTAAGGCATCATTCAAGAATAAACTAATCTCTCGGTGTATACTGAGTTCACACTGCTCTTCAGCGACATAAAATTTGTATCAACTGCTTTTGCAACTGTGTCTCTGTCAAACTGAAAGTTGACACTGTCGTTCATGCATGTCATGGAACTTAAGTTTGTGCACTGCAGTACACATGTAGAGCTTTTTACTAAGTATGTACTCTGATACATCCGACTATATTTTTTTTAATTTTCAAATATCTGTTCCAGTTTCACTGACACTTGAAATCCCATAGCGATTCAACCTTGCAACAACAATTTTATTTAATTGATATATTTCTCCCCCCCCCCCCATATGAAATTGTTTACCCCATCATTAAACCTTCGCCAGCTGCGACTGGGACATTTTTTTTTTCATCAAATAACCAACTATATATTCTCAAAGATTTGGTCAATTATAGAATAACAACAAGATTAGATCTGTTAATTAGTGGTCAATATTATTTGTTGGTAGTGTAGTAGCAAGTCTAAAATTTGTGTGAAAACTCGGTTTGAATCTGTCACATGTAAAAATGTACTAGTTGTAATGTAACTGGAGCAACATTTTCGACCAGATAATCACAATATATATACTCACTGAAAATTGTTATTGAAATACCAATAATCACATGTTGCACATGTTTATTAGGGCTCCTTATTTTCTATAGTCAGTACAGAAACAGGTTGAAATCGTGGTCGCCATTGAGGGCGCTCACTTTGGGGTACGGACTAAATTTTATTTTATTTATCGTGTATGCAGCTACAAAAATCCGTTTGCCCACAGGTTACCCAATACTGTTCAGAGTGTACGTTTATAAAAATGTTCCGGTTGCAGCTAATGAAGCTTTAAAACGCATTTGGTACGACCCAAGGCCGACCACAGGGGCCCAGGCTAAGTAAGTCATATTACGAAAATACACACTAAAATTACAAATAAATATGAACAACGTTTCTACGCAACAAGAATTATAATATGTTCTTCTATATGTGAAATAGTCGACTCACTATTGTCATACTCCTACCCCAAAGTGGCCATTTCACATAAGCTATTAAATAAAGGAAAAACATATTATAATTCTTTAAATTTAAAACATTAAATTTGTTGACATTGATTTTGATTTATGGTTACCCTGTCGTTCGTAGATCGTGTTTGTCAGTTTTCATAAATTTGTTGTTGTTTGTTTGTTTATTTGTTTGTTTTCATTGTGTCTTCGTACACATAACTAACTAAGGCTGGAGTTTATGGCAGGGGGGCTTGGGGAGAAATTATTTTGGTCAAAACTTTTTTCACAGCCCCCCCCCCCTCGCACTCTCAAAAAATGTCATGCCCCCTCGAAATAAGTGAACCCAGGAATTTTCGTAGCTCCCCCCCCCCCAGCTACACATATTTTAGTGTGTAATTAAACAGAACCCCCTCCCCATCTGTTCCACATTCAGAGATGTACAGTATGGTACACTACATTAAACCATAGACCCGCCACCAAACTGACAGTGGAAATCAACTTCAATCTGCGTCCATACATAACATGCGGAGAGATTTATTTATAAATAGATGTACACGAACTCTGCAAAAAAGGTCTCACATTGTAACCTGTTCTTGAATGTACTTACATGTACCGTTGTAAGTTAACCAGCAGCGTTTTCTCTTCCAATCTTAATTCTGGACAGAAACAACATATCCCCCATGATAGCCAGTGTCCCCGAATGGTAAGCACTTTAAAAAAAGATAAGCAGGAGGCCATTTAGTGGCATAACATTTCAAACTATACACATCATCGAAAGCCCTGGCATAGTGTACTGGAAAATTGTCTTCAATTCCCCAAGTTTACTAGTCTAGTTCCTACACAGTATCGTTACGATTCATACCTCCACTCATATGGTTAGGGTACCGTTAGAAACCACGTGCACAGTCTGGTCATCCAGACTACAAGATTACTCGAGTCAACACATTATTTACTATACAAAATGTGTGGCTATATTACTTACACTTAACTTTTACAGAGATATTTTGACAGACACACACATTTGCTTGTGCTGTTGACTGCCTCATAATTAAATGTGTGGTAGGTAAATGATTGAGGTGCACAATTTTGCAAAGTACAGTGTAAGTGACTGCTCTTGAGCCCGGGGAAGGGGGGGGGCAATACGCGGAGGGTCCGCGCGAAAGTGGTCGCCTTTTATGTTGGTTGGTATGGGAAAGGGTATACTTTTCATGAGGTGGTGTTATGAGAAAGGGGCGGGTGAATCAAAACTGGCGTTAATTAAAAGAGACTATGCAGTCAACACTGGAAGTGTTTCAACCTGGTGTATCTACTTTCAAAACTTTCGTACTCTCGTCGGTCATGCCACACTACATCTAGGGCTAGGTTCCCCTGGGAGCCCTGGCTTTGATTGTACTTAGACTAATTATAATGCAACTTGGTATCAGAATGGGTATACTTTTTGCTTAAAATTGGTATCACAACACATTGGGTTTCAACGTTTGTGAGGAGCCTCCCCGTAATGTTGCTCGTGGAGTTAACCCCCCCCCCCCCCCCCCGGCTACTGAGGTTTGGATGTTCAAAAAAGCCACCGAGAGAGAAATACAGTCCCATGGTTGTCACCCAATGCATAGCAGCTAAGCCGCGAGAACTTGAATTACTCGGTAAACAACTGCCCCTTAGGTTTAATAAGGTTCAAGTCATGCAAAATATTTTGAGCCCCCCCCCTTTCAGACCATCAGAAATATCGTGCCCCCCCCCCCCCCAACCCCTAGCCGGGGCTATGCCCTCAACGGCAAGAGGCTGGGCAACCGAGACAAGCGTTCGTATTCAAACAGTAGAATCACACTTACTCCTAATCCGCATAATCAAATTCGTTATAAAGAAATTATACAACAGATAAACTTTGAGTGAAGTTCAGCCAGCTTATTGTAACCGGAAAAGGAATTTATGTTGAGGACACGCACGCGAACAAAATATAATGTATGTACGTAAGAACTACATTTTAAAGTGCGCACTAATATATTGTACATAAGACGTGAAGTTGTAGTCTGCTTGTCGTCTGCGCGTTTCTGAAACTGTGTAGTCATCAACTTTCTCCAATGGAAAAAGGGTGAATAATCGCGAGTGCCAAGAATATACTCTATCGTTGGATGTAAAAGATCGGAACTGTTACTCTGACACTAATGATATGCGATGGTATCCTAGGAGTTGAAATAATCATGACACAGACAGCAACCGAGCAGGGAATGTGTCGCACTAGAACTGTACATGTATCTTCATTTAATGTCTACCGTACGTACAGTGCAGTGTACTGACTACTGCATATACTTGTACAGACACGAGTCATTGCCATGGATCTTGAACACTACACTGTAAGTCCAGTTTTACTTAAAGTTAAATAATGTCTACCTTCATGTCCTTTGGGCGTTCAAGACACAGTGATCGAACAATATAGTCACAGCCCATTGTCCCTTAGGGACCGGTCAGTTTCTTCAGCCGGGGGGGGGGGGAAGGGGCGGTGGATTCTTAAATTGGGCCGACAAAAAGTCACTGACCCCCCCCCCCCTATCTGTAAAAATCAAAAACAGACTGACCCCCCCCCCCCTATTACTTAATTCTAAAACATGATGACCCCACCCCATATACATAATATGCACATGACAGATATTTCTTATCATGGCTCAGTGTGGACTGCTTGACTGTCTTGTATCTACTTTATAAGATCGTGGGTTAGCACTATCATAATTGTAATTATTGACTATACAGGGTAAATATATTCCAAAAGGAGTTTAATATCTTGAAAGTGAAAGATATTGCAAAGCTTGAGCAGGGAATATGTATATCTCTTATGGGGGGGGGGGGTCCTAGCGGGTCTCCCCCTAGAACTAGTAGAAGCCCTGGAGGTTTTTTACTCTGAAAAGTCAATTTTGAGACTATTCAGGCCCTTTCAAACAATGATTTCCAAGCTTTACAAGACAGCACCAACATGTCAAAAGAGACAATATATTTGAAATATTAAGTTTGATAGCATCTTGACAGTAAGAGGTAGGGGGAAGAGCTTGAGACTGCGATGTGTACACCTTGTGTAGTGGGGGGGGGGGGGGTTCTAGGGGTCTCCCCCTAGAAGTCCTGGAGGTTTTTTATTCTGAAGTCAATTTTGAGACTATTCAGACCCTTTCAGACAATAATTTCCAAGCTTTACAAGAAAGACAGCACCAACATGTAAAAAGCAACTACACAGGGTTGAAATATTTTTGCAATATACTTTGATAGCATCTTGACAGTTAGAGGGGAAGAGCTTGAAACTGGGATATGTTCACCTCATGTGGGGGATCCAAAGGGGTCTCCCTCTAGAAGCCCTGGAGGATTTTTACTCTTAAAGCCAATTTTTAGGCTATTCAGACCCTTTCAAGCAATAACTTGATACTAACTCACACAGGGTTGAAATATGTTCTTAAAAAGTTAAATGTCGTCATTATATACATGTAGTAAAGGTCAGCACATCTACTGGTAGTATCATTGGTAGGGGATATTTTGAGTTTAAGGCAATTTTAGACTACCTTGGCAAACATTTCACATCTTTAAAAGACTATCATCTCAAATTAGAATTGGGTGAAAATATTTAAGAAAAGTTTAATACCATTATGACTGTAAAAAGGTTGTTGGTGCATCTGAGTGTTGGTTGAATGCATGGGTGACCTCTGGGGTAGAAGGAGTCCTTGGGCGTTTTCCCCTGGCAGATCTGCAGTTTTTTGCTTCTATTAAGGCAATGTTTAGGTTATTCATAGCCTTTGGGGTAATATTTCCAAGCTTCGAATAACTAACGTAAATGTAAGTTTTAAATGAGTTTCCCATGTCACCACAGGGTGCTCAGGCTCAGTTAGTTTTGTTTACAAATACATACATACATACATACATACATACATACATACATACATACATACATACATACATACATACATACATACATACATACATACAAACAAACAAGTAAACAAAAAAATTAAAAAAAATAAACAAGTAAACAAACAAATAAATAAATAAACAAACAAATAAATAAACAAACAAACAAACTACCTGACACATGAGTAGATACATACATACATGAATAAACGACAACAAACCAAAAAACAAACACTGCCCCCCCCCCCCCCCTTCCGAAATGGTCACAAATGCATTTGTGACCATTTCGGAAGGGGGGGGGGGGCAGTGTTTGTTTGTTCGTTGGTTTGTTGTCGTTTATTCATGTATGTATGTATCTACTCATTTGTCGGGTAGTTTGTTTGTTTGTTTGTTTATTTGTTTGTTTGTTTATTTATTTATTTGTTTGTTTACTTGTTTATTTTTTTAAATTTTTTTGTTTACTTGTTTGTTTGTTTGTATGTATGTATGTATGTATGTATGTATGTATGTATGTATGTATGTATGTATGTATGTAATAATAATAATAATAATAATAATTCTTTATTGTTTCTTTATCCAAATCTGGACATCAGATCTATTCACAATAAAGAAGGAAAATAACCTTACAATAACAATACAGAGAAAAACAAAGAAAATACACCTTAGCAGGTGTCAAAAACGACTCATGTTTAAAATATTTATGTATTTATTTTTTCGAGGCAGCTGACAGTGTACCGCTCTCTAAGTTTGAAGCATGTGTATGTGTATTTAGCCACTTCTTTAATTATATTCTCATTTTTACTGTTCATTATATTAAGGAATTTTTCTGTGTCTGACAAATCTGGGGGCCATATTTTAAAGTGTGCTAATATTGATTTCCTTTCATCCGTGAACATTTTACATTTTAAGATAAAGTGTTGCTCATCTTCAATTTCATTGGTTTGGCACATGGGGCATGTTCTGCTGGCTATGTCTTGTTTATTGTGTCTACCTGTTTCTATTTTTAGTTTGCGTGAACTTATCCTTAGTTTTGTCAGGGCAGATCTATGGAGAGGATTTTTTATAATGCTTAAATATTTCTCACAAGTAGTATCTTTTTTTATTTGTCTATACGTACGAAGTTTATTTTTATGGTTTTGTCCTTTGTTATCATTGTATAATATGTCTATGGATTGTCTGTCATGCAGTTCTTTTAGTTTCTCTTTGACTATATTAATTAATTTAGAATCACCTTCTGTAGCTATTTCTGTCCATTCCTCCTCCATATTTATTAATTTTAAGATCTGCTTGATACCTGTTACCCAGTTTTGTGTCCCCACCCTCTCCATTTCTATACCCAGTTTGAATGCTTCATTTACAAGAGAATCTGTTGGTTTCTGTTTAATTTTTGTCCAATACTTTACTGCTTGTAGTAAGCCAAATAAAATTAGCGGGCTACGTCCTAGTTCTAGTAAACATGCTAAATTGTGTGATTTGGGGCTAACCTGGAGTAGAAATTTACAGAATCGTGTATGCATTTTTTCACTGGGGTTTGTAATATTTGTTAAATTTGTTGTAATGTTGATAACATCACCAGCCCAGACCTCACTGCAGTACAGTAGTATTGGTCTGATGGTGGCATCAAACATTTGCAGGTATAATTTAACTGGTATCTGGCCTTCTGAGAACAGATATTGTTTAATTTAAAACATGCTTTCAATGCCCTGTTGGTTAGATCTTGCTGGGCCTTGTTGAGTTTTCCTGTAGTGTTTAGTTTTATGCCTAGATATGTGTATGATGAGACTCTTGCAAGTTCAAGATTGTTCAGGTAGAATTTTTGTTTCTGCATGGTTTTTCCTGTTTTATTAAAAACAATTGTTTTTGATTTCGCTATGTTAATATCCAGTTGCCATTTTTTGCAGTACGTTGCTACAGCATTTAAAGCATTTTGTAGACCTGAACTGGATTCTGATAACAATAGTAGATCATCAGCATATAGCAGACAGGGTAACAGTGTTTCCTCTGGCTAATTTCAGCTGCTAGCCATTGTGGCTAATTATACAAAAAAATGATTAGCCACAATTAGCCAGCCAAAAAATTAGTGATCCGTGTCAATTTATTAGAAATGAAAAATAAAGACAAATCATACTGATAGTAACATTTATACAAGTTTATTACACTTTTTTGGTGTTTTATGAAATTGTCTTTTTTCGGAATATCTGATGTCTTACCAGACGTAAACACATTGTCTTGTCCTGCTGCTTGGCATGCTTTGCAAAAGAATTGTTTTGATTCCTCTTTGTACAACAACCAAGGAAATTCTCCAAACCATTCCTCCTGCACTCGCCGTCTACGTTTCTTTTCGAAACTTGCAGTTTCACCTCCATCATCGATGTTTTGGGCGCCAGGCGAGTCACGTTTCCTGCATGTAGCGGTCTCCGTGGCCGCTTTCGACTCCGGTCCACATCCTTTGAATCCACAGTCAAACAGACTTTTCTGTACATGTGTTCGTGAGGTCATGAATAATCAATGTCCTAGTACAGTATACAAACAAAAGCGACGACACGAGGCAGGAGGAATGCGTAAGAGTTCAGAATCTTCAAGACGTGCATGTCACTCAAATTTGAAAGTGAACTGCTAATAGGTGGGGTTTGGGAGTGGCGTGATTTCATTGGTGAAATTATGCGATGACGTACAAGCTCCCTAGGCTGTCGAGTCTGCACAGTTCTGAGACTGCGCACTACGGCAAGCAAAAGAATGGCCACTCCAGCCTGCTGAAAATTGGTTTCATCTCGACGATACTTCATTCAAGCCCCCCGTAGAATGAGTTCGCCACAGTGGCGAACAGGGTAACTAAACAGTTCGCCAATTTCAGGTTTTATTCGCCATTTTAGTGTTTGGCGAATGGCAGCGGAAACACTGAGGGTATATCATTATTCAAGAGTCTTGGGGGATCAATTTTAGTTTCTTCCAGTTGCTTCTTAATGTCATTTATGTATATGTTGAACAGTAGAGGGCTTAGTCCATCTCCTTGCCTAATGCCTCTTTTGACTGGAAAAGCTTTTGACAATCCATTATTTGTTTTGATACAACTTAAAGAATTGGAATAAATTGAATTTACCACATTCAGAAATTTACCAGAAATGCCACTTTTTCGGAGTTTGCATATCAGGCCTTGATGCCATATGCAGTCAAAGGCCTTTTGGAAATCTATGAAGCAGGCAAATATATGTTTACTGTGGTTTAAATATTTTGTGAGTAGCTGTTTTAATACAAATATATGGTCTGCTGTGCTGAATTTTGGAAGAAAACCAATCTGTTCCTTAATGATAATTTTTTTCTCCTTTAGGTGTCCTAATAGTCTATGTTTAAGTATTGATGTAAATAGTTTATTTAGGCTGTTAAGTAATGTTATACCCCTGTAGTTATTAGCATCTGATTTGTCTCCTTTCTTAAAGATTGGTATTATTATGCCTGTGTTCCAGTTTTGGGGGATGTGTCCACTGTCCAAAATTAGGTTAAACAGAATTTGTATGGGTCTAATTAATATATGTCTGCTTGTTTTGATCATTTCATTTCTAATTTTGTCAATTCCAGGGGCTTTTTTTATTTTTAGAAGATTAATTGCATTATGGATTTCCAATTGTGAAATATATTTGTTAAGATATGATGGATTTGCAGAAGTTATGTAGCTATGTTCTTCCTGCATGTTTATGTTCATTATGTCACTGGTGTTATTCAAGTCTTTGAAGTGTTCATACAGTTTGTTATCATTAATATATTCAAGGTTGCCATGTTTTTTCTCGTTTTTTAATTGCTTTATTAGCTCCCAATACTGATTAGGGTTGGATCTTCCTAAACTTTCCAGTTTAGTCAGTATTGAGCTTTGAAATTCTTTCTTTTTCTTTTTAACAAGCCTTGTGTATTCCTTTTTTAGTTTATAACATTCTTGTCTATGTTGTTTGTTAAATGGGTCTCTGCTTAGTTTTAATGATTGTGATCTAATAGTTTTTTTAATATTGCTAAGTTCTTTTGTGTACCAAATTTTTGGTTCTTTGTTCTTGTCTTTTTTCGGTTTACTTGGTTTATTTATTTTCTTTTTGAGGCATCTGTCAGCTGCCTCGAGATATATATGAGTAAGCTTGGTACAGGCATCGTCTACTGATCCTTTTTCGATATCAAATTTCTCCAAGCAAAATTTGGCTATTAGCAATGCAATGTGTTTGCTTTGTAAAGTTTCATAAAAATTAATATTGGAATCTTCATTCCATATATAAACACTATTTGTTTTACTGCTATGCTTAGTGACATGGTTCTTTTCAATCGAGTGTGTTTGTGTTACCTCAGTTGCCCTCGTCCTGTTTGTCTGAAGGCTGAATGATATTTGACAGTGATCAGACAGAATTGTATTTAAATCATGTACCAGAAAATAGTTAATTTTAGAATACAGATGTTGACTGACTACTGTGTAGTCAACAGTACTACTTCCATTGGGCTGGTGACATGTGAATTTACCCGTTTTATCTCCTATGCATCTGCCATTCAGGATTATAAGGTCTGATGCAGTACACAGGTCCAATAACAGTTCACCATAATGATTTTTGTTAAATGTATCCTGAGCATTTCTCTTACTGAGGTTTATGTTTTCTTCTGACACATAGGGGCAGTCAAGACTCTCATATGTGGTGACTTCTTGTTCATCTTTAGTACGTGCATTTAGATCACCATTTAGTATTACAGATCCAAAATTAGAATATTTTACTATATCTTTTTCTAGTAAATGAAATAGATTTGAGTCCTTCCAATTAAAAACACTGGAGTATTGTGGACTTAGGTATAGAGTACATAGGTAAATATCGTTCTCTAGATGAAAAAAGTTTTTATCTAACCGTACCCATATAAAGTCTTCACTGCTGCTTGGAATTTGTTTTATACCACATTTATACTCAGACCGGTAGTATAATACTACGCCTCCTGAATCTGTCCATGCTTTTTTATGTTTTTTTGATCTATAAGAGTGAAAATGGTTATAGCTAGGAATTTCCAAATCGGAATCTTTGTTTGTTTTTGATTCAACTATCCCTATAAAGTCATAGGCTTCAACAAGCTCTATAAAATTCTTGTTTGTTTTCTTTTTACTTAGATTTCCATGAATGTTCCATAAAGTAAATGTCAAGGCAGCTCTTTCAGTAGAGTCCATGATTAACAAAAAGGATACAGCTGCTAAATAATCTTACACTTATGTTGCACCTGCTGTTGGCTGTTACACACATGTGACTGTCTGTTTAATTAAGGTTACAATAAGTTGTCCGTGTCCACCACATGTAAGTCTATCCGTTCAAGAATTGTATTATGTATGTATGTATGTATGTATGTATGTATGTATGTATGTATGTATGTATGTATGTATGTATTTGTAAACAAAACTAACTGAGCCTGAGCACCCTGTGATCTGATGAGATGTGGTGATTTGTAGTGTCAATAACATGTAGTGTCCAAATAGAAAGTGTGTTAATCCCTTCTGACAAGTTTATAGTGACGAGTAGGGAACATTTTAGATTAACTTCTTTTATAAACTATCTATGAAGATTACCATTACGAAACCTTCAAGTTCATGACATGTTCTGTAACAGTGTGGTAGCTAGGTATAAATACATGTATATGTATATTTATAGTCATGCTTGAACTGATAAGTAAGAATTCATGTAAGAAACAGGGAGAAAAACAAATATTTACATGTACCACATTTCAGACAACTTGCTATATGCCATTGTAGAAAAAGGATATTTTTCTTCTGTCACAATCCAAAACACAATGACCCCCCCCCCCATCCACAATTTTGAAAACAGCATGACTCCCCCTACTGCCAATTTCAAAAACAGGGTGACCCCCCTCCCAATCCACCGTTCCCCCCAGGCCGAAGAAACTGACCGGTCCCTTATACCTCCATGGCTCAGATTAGGGAGCCGTCATTATTTATGATAGGGGGTGGGGTGGGGGGGGGGGGTGGGGGGAGTTACTTCGAGAATTACTTCGAGAATCCACAAAATTTGAGTGACCCCACCTACCTGGCTTTAATTTTTTGTAACCGCCCCCCCCTTCCTTGACATACATTTTTTTCATAACTCCCCTCTCCATTTTACCATCATCATAACTCATTAACTGTTTATGGTGCGCTACAAACATTATCATGATTATTGAAATTGAGGTTGAGTGTTCCATTGAAACACCACATGCTCACATACTCACACACTCACACACATGTATACATATGCATACGTGCGTACATACATGTACATACATACATACATACATACATACATACATACATACATATTACATGTACATACATACATACAAACATACATACTTACATACATACATACATACATATTACATATACATACAATATCAAACTTTTTATTTGAATTTAATTTTCCTTATAACGTTATGGATGTAGCATATTTCAAGATGAACTGGTAACAATGAATGCAGCTTATTCCCAAAGTAGTACCATAGGTAAAATTTGAAATTAGGTGGTATTAGTTGAATAAAAGTTTGAGGGAGCCAAGTGGGGGCGAGCCCGGAGATTTTTGAATTTCTAAGAAAATTTATGAATAACTAAATAGCAGCCCCGGGATGTTTCGCCAATGTTTTCCCTGCTAATCTTCCTTAATACTAGGGTCAGTACTACCTTGACAAACCAGTCACTTGGCTAACCCTAATTAGCACCACGAAGGTTTCCAGGTAACATGAGGCCCAGTCAAAACTGACCTTTAAGGGGTTAGGTAAAAAAGTGGAGGGTTAGAGCTGGGATTTCTTTTTATCTGTTTTCCCCTTATAATATTGCTGTTAAACCATTGAGTGTAAAAATCAAATATGTTATCAAAAAGTTATAGAGGGCAGGAAACATGAAGCCCACTCGGTCACTAACTCATATTTTCAATGCAGGGTTAGGTGACCCCAAAATGGATTAAAAGATTATGCACTCCAAACCCCGCTCTAACCCTGCACTTCTTTTAATTTGGAGTAAAAGAATGAGCCAAAAAATGCAGTGAAATTTTAATGTACCTAGGTTTAAGCTAAGGTTACCGTAAACCCACTTGAATCCCATCTCTATGTTGCATTTGGGATGTTTCCCATCATTCTTTATATGCAATTAGTATATATTTGAAATATGTACCAAATTTAGTTGAATTTGAAGTCTAGAGAACATTTTTAAGATATAGCTGTATTAATATATTATTGATAATCGTTCATTATGCAAATGAGTCATTCAAACTAAAAGGTAGATCAACACGCTTTTCAGAAAATATGTGATCAGTCATGTTTAAAGTGTGTAACAAGTTTTATTGAATTTTAAGCATACATCTTGAAGATATAGCCTAATTACTGAAATCATTAATTATGGAAATGAGTCATTATAGCTAAAACCTACATCTCAAAGCATTTTTATTAGAAGCTGTGTCTGTTGGTATTGT
>NC_135551.1:11689378-11791878 GCF_964340395.1 Glandiceps talaboti | reverse complement strand
TTATAATGCACATTATGTGCAGCTATGATTTGTAGGTAAAGAAGTTTGCAGTTTCGGACACAGCATGCTTTGAAGTAACTCTAATAATTCAGCTGGTTTGTGAAATACCAACTTGTTATATTTATAATATAAGGTAAGTCTGAGAATTAAACTTATACTAAGACAACTGAAAGAACTGTTCATAGAGGATTAATTTTTCACCAGCATGTATTACAATTAGATTGAATTCTGCATAATGTCAATCTAACTCTAAATGTCAGTGGAGTTAACAACTTTAATCTTGACCCCTGTTACCGTCTGTAAATGAAGCAGGGATTATATGTCTTTTGTGAGAATGCTTGTCGTGACCACTGAAATTACTTCACCTTTCATCCGTTCTCTACGGAAGCAGAGAATTGCCCCTGATGAATACAACGGTTCGCGGTTGGTGAATTCTACACTATGGAGTTTGTATGAATATTTGTTCGTATAGTTCTCATCAGATACTCTCTAAATTCTATTCTAAGGTAATTTGACACCTAATGCTCAACAACTTCTTTTGGTGCAGCAAAATCTGATGATCCCTTTTCCCATCTATCTGGCGCTTCACAAGAAAACCATAGCAACAGCCAAATGATCACATACATTGTATATTGCAAAGATAACAAGGCAGATTAATAGACAAGAGAATAAACATTCAAAAGATGTATGTAAATGTGCCTAGCAACATGACCACACCCATAGTAACAGCCAAATGATAAAGTATATTGCAAAGATAACAGGGACTATAATGTACACATAAATAAACATTCAAAAATACAAAATGTATATGCAAATATACCTAGCAACAAGACCATGTCCATAGCAACCTGTAGCCATATGAGATAACGTCAGGGATTCATAGACGAGTGACGGCATTCAAACAATGCATATATACTACATATGTCTAGCAAGTTGGAACATGACCATACCCATGACAACAGCCAAATGATTATGTATATTGGAAAGATAACAACAGGGCTAAATAGGCAATGGGATAATCATTCAATAAATGAACACCTACATGTATACATGTACCTAGCATGGGTCAGCATGTGGATACACATGTGAGAGTGTATATACATTGTATTATCAGATGTCATATGTATGTAACAAGCACTCGCAAAAGAACAAACTACATGTACAATCAATGTAACATCCAAATATCGCGAAGTGTACACTATATATCGGATTTTAATGAGACTGATCAATGACATATAATATTTAATGCATGAGAGTGCATTAATTATCAGATTTAATGCATGAGAGTGTATATATTATCAGATGTCAGATGTATGTAACAAGCACTCGCAAAAGGCAATGGGATAATCATGCATTAAATACATGTACCGGTACATGACACCTAAAACTGTGAAATATGCTATGTCTAAGGATGTATTAATATGTTAAATATGATATGTCTAAGGATGTATTAATATGTTAAATATGATATGTCTAAGGATGTATTAATATGTTAAATACGATATGTCTAAGGATGTATTAATATGTTAAATATGATATGTCTAAGGATGTATTAATATGTTAAATACGATATGTCTAAGGATGTATTAATATGTTAAATACGATATGTCTAAGGATGTATTAATATGTTAAATACGATATGTCTAAGGATGTATTAATATGTTAAATACGATATGTCTAAGGATGTATTAATATGTTAAATACGATATGTCTAAGCATGTATTAATATGTTAAATACGATATGTCTAAGGATGTATTAATATGTTAAATATGCTATGTCTAAGGATGTATTAATATGCTAAATACGATATGTCCAAGCATACATTAATATGTTAAATACGATATGACTAAGGATGTATTAATATGTTAAATATGCTATGTCTAAGGATGTATTAATATATTAAATATGCTATGTCTAAGCATATATTAATATGTTAAATATGCTATGTCTAAGGATGTATTAATATGTTAAATATGCTATGTCTAAGGATATATTAATATGTTAAATACGATATGTCTAAGGATGTATTAATATGTTAAATACGATATGTCTAAGCATATATTAATATGTTAAATACGATATGTCTAAGCATATATTAATATGTTAAATACGATATGTCTAAGCATATATTAATATGTTAAATACGATATGTCTAAGGATGTATTAATATGTTAAATACGATATGTCTAAGGATGTATTAATATGTTTAATACGATATGTCTAAGGATGTATTAATATATTAAATATGCTATGTCTAAGCATATATTAATATGTTAAATATGCTATGTCTAAGGATGTATTAATATGTTAAATATGCTATGTCTAAGGATGTATTAATATGTTAAATACGATATGTCTAAGCATATATTAATATGTTAAATACGATATGTCTAAGCATATATTAATATGTTAAATACGATATGTCTAAGCATATATTAATATGTTAAATACGATATGTCTAAGCATATATTAATATGTTAAATATGATATGTCTAAGGATGTATTAATATGTTTAATACGATATGTCTAAGGATGTATTAATATATTAAATATGCTATGTCTAAGCATATATTAATATGTTAAATACGATATGTCTAAGGATGTATTAATATGTTAAAGTTGAATAGTTTTCCCTCAATGATCATATTCTTAGCTTTTTAAACATTTATCAATATGTTCGTATAGTTATATTCATTGGTCAATAACCCACTGATTAAACCCTATAAAAGGCCAAGATACACTGGCAATTTTGTGAACAATTTGTCACTTGTGATGAGGCTCACAATTACACATAAATGCATACACAGGGAATGATCGATTCACTTGATAACGCGAGAGGCAACTTACAAAAAACGGCAGAAAATCGGATTCTTTGCGACACACCTGGCAATGTTGCAAAACCCTGTGATTATGTGTGTACACAAAGCAATTACAGGTAGTTGTATTTGACAAATTACTTCTATTTTCTATACTTGATTGGCAATATTTACCGGTGGACATCAATTCAATGTACATACTACCATCCAAAACCTGGTGCATACTTTTGTAGGTAATTCAGCCATGTATATGTGTAGTAACAATTTCTTCAAGTAAGATTTAGTGAATTTTAAGCAGCCAAAAATTATTCAAAAATAGCAAAACTTTGATAAAAGGACTTTAAACATTATTGTGTAGTTAATGCTCCTATTCCACTATCATATCCAGAAAATAATGACAAGTAATTTTCACTAAAATTATCTGTTTTTATCTTTCAATGAAAACATGCATTTGGGAAATCTCCATATTTTAGTGTAAATGATGTGTTAAAATGCTCTGTTAAAGGAACATTTACATATTCAAATATTGGTTTAAAGACAAGTTTACATATGAAATTAAATTACAAATATATTAATTGATATCAACCCCATTATGTTATTGGCATTTCGTTTTCTCTGAAAACACAAAGGCAAGAGTAAAGAGGGTTTAAAATCAATACTTGGTCCAATTAATACACTTTGCTTTGAAATTCCAATTCAATCATTTTTATTTGAAAGGCCGAAGAGAATGAATTATTTTTCTCCAACTAGACAACTCCAGTTTTAATATCCTTAAATTTCTCTTCTTGAATGGTTAACCCCTTTCTGTACATTTCCTCTCTGTCAGTGTCAGGTAAATGATCATTATTATTACCAAATAAAGGCATTTCATTTAAAGAATTATTTATCCATGAGTTTTTAAAAACAACCACTTTACCCATACCATTACAAAAACGCCTTTGTATGTGAACAAGCTTGTTTATCTTCTTCATTTTTTTAAACAACTCTCAGTTTATCAAATTTCAAATTATATACGTCGTTGACGTATCTATTGGTTGAATTTCTAATTCTCAAACTGTAGACTTCACACTGTTTGTATATATATATACATGTATATATATAAATAGCTAAAAAATCTTCCTACCCCACCTATTATAAAATTTAGCAGAATTGGAACCACACAATTTTTTTAGCACAACTGAACTGAGGTTCAGTTGTGCTATAGAGATTGCCCGGCATCTGTCTGTCTGTCTGCCTGCGTGCGTGCGTGCGTGCGTGCGTGCGTGCGTGCGTGCGTGCGTGCGTGCGTGTGTGTGTGTGTGTGTGTGAACAACTTAAAGTCAAAAACCGCCAAACCGATTGCCATATTTGGTGGGTCCATTACCAAATTGATTGTACTGTCTGCAACAATTTTACCAATTTAGTTAGAAGGGGTGAGGAAGGGGTTCTGAGGCCTTACTAAAAGAATTAGCTTTTTTACCTACTGATCTCACCCCTAATATGTTGATTTATCATACATGTACAAACTATTGAACTGTTACTTGGCATAGCTATAGTACGAACTACATGTCCTATCAAAAATAACTTTTCTGTGTTTGTGTTTCACTTTTCTCTGATACCGGTGACCATAACCAAGTTTAATACAAATATGTTACCAGACTACATGTGAAACCCCCTTTTGTCTTGCTATTGTTTTACACCATAAACTACCAAGAAAGAAATATATTCCAAGGTGAACACAATATTAATCGGATTCTCAGAGAATATATATTATGTGAATGACTGATAAACAAAGTTATAAACACAGACTTGTTTGATGATGATCTAGTAAAGGGCTATTTACTGTAGCCAGAACTTCTATAGTACTGACACGGTGCAAAGTTATGAGAAAAATTAGATTTTACATCTCCTCTGGAATATCTAGTATCCACATTGAGTGACTATACTGAGAGTAAAAATTTGTCAGCAGATCATAATGTTACATTTCCTTGGTATTAGAGTTTATTTATTTTCAAGGCTATCATGTTGCCAGCAATATACTGGACAACATAGCCAGTAATATGTGAATTGAATTAGTAATCTAGTTTAGAAACTGCTGTAGTACAGAAAACATTTTTATGACATTTTTTAATTTCTATTTTGATACCAATGACATTTATCACATTTCATTATTCAAAACCTTTCAAAATTATCAGCGTGGTCAATGAATGGGGGGGGGGGTGGAGTTTTGAGTCAGTGCCATGATTAAACTGAACAATTATGAACAGGACAAACAAGTGCCTTGAGGAGTGCAAACGTGTACATGTATGGAAAGCCGTAGTTGTGTTATAAAGTCTAAAGTAAAACAATATATTGACTATATGACGTGAACATATCTTTATATGATGTAAACAATTCATTATATGATGCAAGTACATCATTATGTGTGACAGTTATTGACATGGGTTTACAAGTATATTAACTCCATTTACAATATTGTACTTGATAATTAGCTGTATTAATAAATATTAATAGTTCACTTAATGTAAAATTAACTGTGCAGTGTGCGGTATTATGCTTTGAGAATAGAGTGTCTTTTGCAAGAACAAAAAGAGTGTTTCTTGTCAACAGATGGAGGGGGTGGTCATTGTGTTTTTTTATTTGTCAGAGGGGGGTTGGATTGTTTTGTGAATGAATTGCAGGGGGGTCACTATTTTAATGTACAACATGAACAAAAAGTCACCGGCCCACCCCCGGCCGTAAAAACTGATCACTCCCTTAATAGCATTCTTCTCCATATTAAAAACTTACAATTGTCTTAGACTAAACGACTTTGATAAGACTTTCCTGGACGGTATTATGGTAATATCATTACATTTTGTGAAATGTAAAAGTAAACACATCTCTTTGTAAAGAAAACGAAAAGTGACTAGTATTTTGACAGGCGAAAATGTATAACCTAATTTGTGATAAGTTGATGTTTTATAGGAATCAAAAATAATTTTGTATCGTTAAAATCCCGATAATTTATACGATTTTGACTGTAAAGCTACCATACCTCTCTTTCTACGTATATTGACCCGATCCCAGGCTTCGCATCACACATTAGCATACAAACCCTAACAGATGACCTTTGTACTTTGCAATACTTCTCTGTACAATGGCTTAGGCTTACATGACATGCTGATGACGTGAGACCTACAGTAACTATACTAGAGCTAGGGTCAGAATTTACGGAAGGGGGCGGGAGCCTTGGGAGAAATCGGGAGGGGGGGGCAAGCAAGCGAACCTAAACCCTTGAATGTACAAGCGTTTAGGCTTACATGCTGCTGGTGACATGCGGCTTACAGCTCAATAAGTATACTTAGTCTAGTACGAGAATACAAAACGTAGGAAATGTCTGGACATCATGCTACTAAAGTAAAATAAAATTAAGGATATTATGAGCAGGAATCGACGTCCACAGTTTTAGTTTACACATAAACACACAATTAGAGAAAAATTCCTCCTCCATCACAGCCCAGTACACACGGATCTCCCCCACCCACGTACACACACAAAGGCCTAGGATGAATCAAGCTTCACCAAATTTTAGGCTGTTAATAAAACACAACATCATGGTCACAACCTCTGTGAAGTATGAGGGTATCTATACTTGCACATGTAGGCTAATGAAATTAAACTATTTTAACAATTGTTGTTGTTGTTGTTGTTGTTGTTGTTGTTGTTGTTGGTGGTGGTGGTGGTGGTGGTGGTGGCAGGGGTGGTGGTTTTTATTTTTTAGCTTCCATATGGGAGCTGATGTCTTGGTGATGTCTGTCTGTCTGTCTGTCTGCCTGTCTCGAAATTGTGTTCCAATGATATCTCAAAAAGACCTGAAAGAAATGTTCTGCAATTTACAATGTGGCATCGTCAGACTGTAACTTAGTGCTGATTAGTTTTTGCTGAGATGCTTGCATAATTAATGTTAATTTGCATAATTAATAATTCTATAAATGTGGCTATACATGCAGAACGGCTGCATCAAATTCAATGAAACTTTCCTCACTGTTCTTCTATGTAACTATGGGTAAATCTCAATGTGCACTGTGACCTGTGATAATTTGAATATGACCTGTCGTATACAGAACATATCAAGAGTTCCATGTATCCCATGGCTATTTCCTGATATGAAGAGCTTGTCTGGGGGAGTTTAAAAAACACATGTTTTCATCATCTATCCACGTGACTGGTTACTTGACACATGGTTTGAAAATGCTTTGCTGATATCACGGACCGTTCATGAAGTGACGATTGAACAGACCACCATCATTGGCGAACAGTTCATACTGAAAACTTCAGAGAAATCTATATCACCGCGTCACCACTTCATTGTCACTAAAACTAAACTTGTTCTTTTTGAACTTCGTTACCAGTAGATGAACGATCGTGTTATATGAGAATTGACCATTCAATACATGCTCTGAGGTGAACATAGTTCACAGCATAGGCTCTCAAATCAATCTGTATGATTTTTATAAAAATGTATAGTGAATATTCACTATAATTTTTTTTGTAACATTATCTGTGAACCACAGGCACTCGAATCAATCTGTATGGTTTTAAGAAAATATTTAATATTCACTATACATTTTTAAAAAATCACACAGATTGATTCAAGTGCCTGTGGTTCACAGGTAATGTTGCATGTAACTTGTAAGGCATCATTCAAGAATAAACTAATCTCTCGGTGTACACTGAGTTCACACTTCTCTTCAGCGACACAAAATTTGTATCAACTGCTTTTGCAACTGTGTCGCTGTCAAACAGAAAGTTAACACTGTTGTTCATGTCATGGAACTTAAGTTTGTGCACTGCAGTACACATGTAGAGCTTTTTACTAAGTATGTACTGTGATACATCCGACTATATTTTTTTAATTTTCAAATATCTGTTCCAGTTTCACTGACACTTGAAATCCCCATAGCGATTCAACCTTACAACAACAATTTTATTTAATTGATATATTTTTTCCCCTCCCCCCCATATGAAATTGTTTACCCCATCATTAAACCTTCGCCAGCTGCGACTGGGACATTTTTTTCATCAAATAACCAACTATATATTCACTAAGATTTGGTCAATTATAAAATAACAACAAGATTGGATCTGTTAATTCGTGGTCAATATTATTTGTAGGTAGTGGAGTTGCAAGTCTAAAATTTGAAAACTCGGTTTGAATCTGTCACATGTAAAAATGTACTAGTTGTAAATGTAACTGGAGCAACATTTTCGACCAGATAATCATAATATATATACTCACTGAAAATTGTCATTGAAATACCAATAATCACATTTTGCACATGTTAATTAGGGCTCCTTATTTTCTATAGTCAGTACAGAAACAGGTTGAAATCATGGTCGCCATTGAGGGCGCTGACTTTGGGGTACGGACTAAATTTTATTTTATTTATCGTGTATGCAGCTACAAAAATCCGTTTACCCACAGGTTACCCAATACTGTTCAGAGTGTACGATAATACGAGTAATTTAGTGTAACTAACTAAAAGTACGTTTATAAAAATGTTACGGTTGCAACATTTGCAACGCATTTGGTACGACCCAAGGCCGACCACAGGGGCCCAGGCTAAGTAAATCATATTACGAAAACACACAATAAAATTACAAATAAATATGAACGTTTCTACGCAACAAGAATTATAATATGTTCTTCTATATGTGAAATAGTCGACTCACTATTGTCATACTCCTACCCCAAAGTGGCCATTTCACATAAGCTATTAAATACAGGAAAAACATTATAATTCTTGTTGTCGAAACATTAAATTTGTTGACATTGATTTTGATTTGTGGTTACCCTGTCGTTCGTAGATCGTGTTTGTCAGTTTTCATAAATTTTGTTGTTGTTTGTTTGTTTATTTGTCTGTTTTCATTGTGTCTTCGTACACATAACTAACTAAGGCTGGGGTCAGAGTTTATGGCAGGGGGGCTTGGGGAGAAATTATTTTGGTCAAAACTGTTTTCACAGCCCCCCCCCCCCCCCCCCCCCTCCCTCGCACTCTCAAAAAATGTCATGCCCCCTCGAAATAAGTGAACCCAGGAATTTTCGTAGCTTCCCCCCCCCCCAGCTACACATATTTTAGTGTGTAATTAAACAGAACCCCCCTTCCCCTCTGTTCCACATTCAGAGATGTACAGTATGGTACACTACATTAAACCATAGACCCGCCACCAAACTGACAGTGGAAATCAACTTCAATCTGCGTCCATACATAACATGCGGAGAGATTTATTTATAAATAGATGTACACGAACTCTGCAAAAAAGGTCTCACATATATTGTAACCTGTTCTTGAATGTACTTACATGTACAGTTGTAAGTTAACCAGCAGCGTTTTCTCTTTCAATCTTAATTCTGGAGAGAATCCCCCATGATAGCCAGTGTCCCCGAACGGTAAGCACTTAAAAAAAAGATAAGCACATGTAGGAGGCCATTTAGTGGCATAACATTTCAAACCATACACATCATCGAAAGCCATGGCATAGTGTACTGGAAAATTGTCTTCAATTCCCCAAGTTTACTAGTCTAGTTCCTACACAGTATCGTTACGATTCATACCTTCACTCATATGGTTAGGGTACCGTTAGAAACCACGTGCACAGTCTGGTCATCCAGACTACAAGTTTACTCGAGTCAACACATACTATACAAAATGTGTGGCTATATTACAGAGATACATTGACAGACACACACATTTTGCTTGTGCTGTTGACTGCCTCATAATTAGATGTGTGGTAGGTAAATGATTGAGGTGTACAATTTTGCAAAGTACAATGTAAGTGACTGCTCTTGAGCCCAGGGAAAGGGGGGGGGGGGATGGGGTGGGCAACTACCATAGACCGCAATAGGTGGAGGGTCCGCGCGAAAGGGGTCGCCTTTTATGTTGGTTCATGAGGTGGTGTTATGAGAAAGGGGCGGGTGAATCAAAACTGGCGTTAATTAAAAGAGAATATGCAGTCAACACTGGGAGTGTTTCAACCTGGTGTATCTACTTTCAAAACTTTCGTACTCTCGTCGGTCATGCCACACTACATCTAGGGCTAGCTTCCCCTGGGAGCCCTGGCTTTGATTGTACTTAGACTAATTATAATGCAACTTGGTATCAGAATGGGTATATTTTTTGCTTAAAATTGGTATCACAACACATTGGGTTTCAATGTTTGTGAGGAGCCTCCCCGTAATGTTGCTCGTGGAGTTACCCCCCCCCCCCCCCCCCCCCCCCCCCCCCCGGCTACTGAGGTTTGGATGTTCAAAAAAGCCACCGAGAGAGAAATACAGCCCCATGGTTGTCACCCAATGCATAGCAGCTAAGCCGCGAGAATTTGAATTACTCGGTAAACAACTGCCCCTTAGGTTCAAGTCATGCAAAATATTTTGAGCCCCCCCCCCCCCTTTCAGACCATCAGAAATATCGTGCCCCCTACCCCCCCCCCCCCCCCCCCCCCCCCGAACCCCTAGCCCTATGCCCTCAACGGCAAGAGGCTGGGCAACCGAGACAAGCGTTCGTGTTCAAACAGTGGAATCACACTTACTACTAATCCGCATAATCAAATTCGTTATAAAGAAATTATACAACAGATAAACTTTGAGTGAAGTTCAGCCAGCTTATTGTAACCGGAAAAGGAATTTATGTTGAGGACACGCGAACAAAATATAATGTATGTACGTAAGAACTACATTTTAAAGTGCGCACTAATACATTGTACATAAGACGTGAAGTTGTAGTCTGCTTGTCGTCTGCGCGTTCCTCATGTTTCTGAAACTGTGTAGTCGTCAACATTCTCCAATGGAAAAAAGGGTGAATAATCACGAGTGCCAAGAATATACTCTATCGTTGGATGTAAAAGATTGGAACTGTTACTCTGACACTAATGATATGCGATGGTATCCTAGGAGTTGAAATAATCATGACACAGACAGCAACCGAGCAGGGAATGTGTCGCACTGTACATGTATCTTCATTTAACCGTACGTACAGTGCAGTGCAGGGGTGAACAAATCCACTGGTCCTGGGTCCAGGACTAGCGATTTTTTTGGACGGACCTGCACAAGTTTTACCTTGTACCATTAATTCTTTCAGCAGGACCACTGGATTTTTTAAGGCACTGGTCCAGGGACCACCAGTTCACAAAATGATTTGTTCATCCCTGCAGTGTACTGACTACTGCATATACTTGTACAGACACGAGTCATTGCCATGGATCTTGAACACTACACTGTAAGTCCAGTTTTACTTAAAGTTTTAATGTCTACCTTCATGTCCTTTGGGCGTTCAAGTCGAATAATATAGTCACAGCCCATTGTCCCTTAGGGACCGGTCAGTTTCTTCAGCCCGGGGGGGGGGGGGGGTGGATTCTTAAATTGGGCCGACAAAAAGTCACTAGCCCCATCTACACGGCACTAAATATCCTACCTGAGGTAGGATTCAGGATAGTTTGAAGCCTGTGTAGACGCAAACGTGTCCTGAAACCATCCTGAAACTGTCCTGACTTAGGACACCTTGGAGAGGTTTCCTGAAACCCTCAGGACGGAACGCGTGTAGACACAAATCTACCCTACCTCAGGTAGGACTTGGGACTGCCTCAGGTAGGACGACCTACGTGTAGATGGGGCTACTGACCCCCCCCCCCCCCCCCCATCTGTAAAATCAAAAACAGGCTGACCCCCCCCCCCCCCCCCATATCACTTAATTCTAAAACATGATGACCCCCCATATATATATAATATGCACATGACAGATATTTTTTATCATGGCTCAGTGTGGACTGCTTGACTGTCTTGCATCTACTTTATAAGATCCTGGGTTAGCACTATCTTAATTGTAATTATTGACTACACAGGGTAAATATATTCCAAAAGGATTTTAATATCATCTTGACAGTGAAAGATATTGCAAAGCTTGAGCAGGGAATATGTATATATATATGTAGACACAAATCTACCCTACCTCAGGTAGGACTTGGGACTGCCTCAGGTAGGACGACCTACGTGTAGATGGGGCTACTGACCCCCCCCCCCCCCCCCCCCATCTGTAAAATCAAAAACAGGCTGACCCCCCCCCCTATCACTTAATTCTAAAACATGATGACCCCCCATATATATATAATATGCACATGACAGATATTTTTTATCATGGCTCAGTGTGGACTGCTTGACTGTCTTGCATCTACTTTATAAGATCCTGGGTTAGCACTATCTTAATTGTAATTATTGACTACACAGGGTAAATATATTCCAAAAGGATTTTAATATCATCTTGACAGTGAAAGATATTGCAAAGCTTGAGCAGGGAATATGTATATCTCTTATGGGGGGGGGGGGGGTCTCACCCTAGAACTAGTAGAAGCCCTGGAGATTTTTTACTCTGAAAAGTCAATTTTGAGACTATTCAGGCCCTTTCAGACAATAATTTCCAAGCTTTACAAGACAGCACCAACATGTAAAAAGAAAAAAATATATTTGAAATATTAATTTTGATAGCATCTTGACAGTAAGAGGTAGGGGGAAGAGCTTGAGACTGGGATGTATACACCTCATGTAGTGGGGGGGGGGGGGTCCTGGAGGTTTTTCAATTTTGAGACTATTCAGACCCTTTCAGACAATAATTTCCAAGCTTTACAAGAAAGACAGCACCAACATGTAAAAAGCAACTACACAGGGTTGAAATATTTTTGCAATATACTTTGATAGCATCTTGACAGTTAGAGGGGAAGAGCTTGAAACTGGGATATGTTCACCTCATGTGGGGGATCCAAAGGGGTCTCCCTCTAGAAGCCCTGGAGGATTTTTACTCTTAAAGCCAATTTTTAGGCTATTCAGACCCTTTCAAGCAATAACTTAATCCATATGCTTTACAAGACAGCATGTCATCAAGTATCAGAAACTATTCTTTATACTAGGTTGAAATATGTTCTTAAAAAGTTAAATGTCGTCATTATATACATGTAGTAAAGGTCAGCACATCTACTGGTAGTATCATTGGTAGCGGAGATTTGGAGTTTAAGGCAATTTTAGACTACCTTGGCAAACATTTCACATCTTTTAAAGACTATCATCTCAAATTAGAATTGGGTGAAAATATTTAAGAAAAGTTTAATACCATTATGACTGGTCCAGTCAAAATAAGGTTTGACCCAAACATAATTGCAACATAAATAATTTTTAGTGCATCTTGTTCAGAATTTTGTGCTGAACAACATATCAAAAGTCTAGAAAAATCTAAGTGGTGGAACATGGTGAAAATAAGGTTTTTATTAATTAGCATAATTAGCGAGAATATTATATTCTTAAAATGCTGTTTTCGCAATAAAACCTGGCAAGTAACATGTCTATGGATAGGTCTAAGGGTGAAAAAGCATACTAGGACCATCATATGATGATTCAACATCTCATCAGCATAATTAATATGTAAATTATGAAAAATTATAATCAGCATATTCAAATTTGATAACATTTTAACACAAATGTATGCAGGTTATATTTCATTTGATTTGCAGTACACTGGGAAATAAATTTAGCGTGCTTGTCATCATCAAACACCTTTCATGTAAAATGTATCAAAGATTCTTAATTAATTAGTAATTAGCATAATTAGCATATACACGGTTTATCAATCTCCCATGCAAGTAATATGTCTTTGGGAAGGTCTTGAAATGACAAATTACATAGGCTACAATGGACCTTTTAATATCATCAAAGACAGTCTGATAACTCATATTTCTGTTTTGTAGTTATGAGAGAGAAATCAAGGCAATAAATGTTAACAATTGCATCTTGCCTGAAACTTCCACCCAATAGTATAGGTATAATGATCTTTATGCATCTAACCAACAATGTTGCAAAAGTTACTACTTATATCACTGGATCATTGTGTACTTCTAATACCAATGTATCGCTGTATACTAATGTGTACATATTGTTCTGGCATACCGCACTGATATATCAAGTTGTTAACTTATAGGAGGAACACAAGATTAAGATGTACTTATACTGAGAGTCGACAAGGACATGAAAGTATTATGGGATGTCCATTCCCCTCATCATTCTCATCACTAAACTAAACAGCCAATCTCTTTCCTATCATATTGTTCTTTTTTAACACATTTCCATCTTCAAACTTTCTGATTCAATTCTATAAATATTATTATTAACAGTGCAGAAAGATAAATTAATTAAACACCCCTTTCAACACTGATATAATTTGAAAGTAACATCATCAGTCACTTGTTTGTGTCAATTTACCACAATGACATGACACTCGCCTTCCAATTCAATCTAGCCCGCAATCATTTATGTAGTGACTCAAATAATTAGTCAAACTTAATGGTTAGCCTGATATAACAGGAATTACATACGGTAAAAATTCTGTTCGAAACAAATGACATGTCAAGAAGGCTATCAAATTCAGTTGTTTCATTTTTAAAATCCTGTCATAAAAGTGAATGGCAAAACTTTAAAAGGATTTAAATTCTCACTGATTTTATGGAAACCAAATAATTTTCATTTAAAAAACAGGCACTGCATGGTTGATAAATGCTTAGTTCTTGTGCATGTGTTTTACGGGAAATAAGAAATTATAAAATAAAAAATGATTAAAATCACCCTCACAAAATGGAATCAAAATTGAATAAAAATTAATCAAATGAAATCTAAACAAATATACCATATATTTTTGTAGAAATTGAAAACAAAATGAGGGAAGCTAAAGTACTTCGCAACTTTTACCTGCCCCTGATATCCAAACAAAGGTATTGATAATTTTAAATATCATTTCGTAAGAATTAGCATTGTCATCTGGAATTAGAACAAAGGTTGTGATGATTGTGTAACAATGTAAACAGAAACACAGAAAATATGAATAAAGTTAGATGATAAAACTAATAAAAGAAAAATGAAATAATTATAATAGTCATTATCAGCCACATTATTAATATTACAAAGGCGATTTAGTGTAGCTATATTTTATTTTGCTTACAATTAGCTTTGGTCTACGTTTCGCCTATAGTAGTCTGCATCACACGACCCCTTTTAGAGTTATACAATCGTGGAAAGCTTAGAACTTAATAGAAGAGGTCATTTTCAAACACAAAATAGGAGTTAAAAATCTGTTGAAATGATATCATCAGCATTGTTTGTGCAAGGATTAAGGGACAATCGCATAATATATCCCACAAGCTCAATAAATGGACTTTGTCCATTTAGGTCAACACATTAAATACTATATTGGAAATCTAGCAGTTGTATATCACATAAGAAGTAAATTTTAATCAACTTATGAACATCTTAGTATAAATATAGAAGTTATCATTGAAGGCGTGATTGTGAAAGTTTTCGAACTTTGGTTAGAAGTGCAAGAATGAAATTCAGCAATTGCATTGATGCCAGACCCTCCCCTCCCAAACGTACGAAGTTATACTTTATTGAGCTTTTGTGACATCGTGCGATCATCCATAAATAGATTTGGAGCTCCAAAGTTTGTTTGTTTCCAAGAATTCCTTGTCTCATTGTACAGAAGGCATCTTCTGAGCCAAATTTGCCATTTTTTTATTAACTATATTTGAGATGTCGCAGTATGCAGAATTAGTAAAAATGACTTTTCCAGGTCAAAGATAAAATTAGTTTGTGGTCGTAACATATTCAAATATTAAATAAATTCATTTTAAAGATGAAGTGAGATTTGCACTCAAAATGATACGTAACTGTGAGATGACTGGTAATGGTACAGAAATAAAACAAAGAAGATAATAGAGGAAGGGCCCCCTCCAAATAAATTATTGATGTCCTGTATCACCTAAAATCGTCTTATGTTTTGTACAGTGGTAATAATACATGTAATGTGCAAAAAAATGGACCTATAATGCTGCCTTTCATGTCATTTCAAAGATGATATCTATATTTTTGTAACATTGAAATAAAAACACAGCTGAATTCAAACAATTCACAGAGGGTTGTAACAAAATCTACAAATGTATAATACTCATCTGAATACTTGTCTGTAGGAGTAATATGTGTCCGTGTTACATAGCGCGGAATTCCAAAGATTCAAGTTTAAGCTAATTTATATCTAGATATGAAAAGATATCTTTTACTAAAAACAAGGTACAGTTCAATGTACAAACTGAAGATCATGTTGTCAGTAATCGAGCTTTAAACGAAATATAAAGAGTAGAACATGCCAAGTAATAACTAGTAAAGCCAAACTTTATTGTAAAATGTAATGCAATAACTCATAGGATGTCATAGTTCATAGTTAGAAATTAAAGTTTCAACTGGCAGGTTTTGAGACAGAACAGAATGTGAACATGTTTTTTTCACTTTTAAACAAATTGAACATAAAGACCAAAAGGTATCAACAACGCAAGAAATAACAAACACACTGATACTACACAAATTGTACTTTTTAAATATAGTATGTTCATTTAGAATGACTGAAAATAAAGAAAACTACAAAAATACACAATTGTGATAAGCAGATAATCACAACTTATTCCTAAACCGGTACCACTAATAATAGCACGTATGTGGTAAAACAGGATCTAGAAACAAGTCAATCAGTGCTGCCTTAATTGAAAGACAAAGGGCAGCATTGGTAAACCCACCCAAAGAAGACATATTTATAGATATATGTAAGATCCTATGTAAACAAACAGTGACGGAATATTGATAGAATCAAGGGGCATTTCTTTCTCTGAGAGATATCAAAACTATTGGGAAGAAGACAAAAAGGTCTAGGAGCATCTCAGATACTTCCAACGTCGAGGTTGTATAATTATGGTGTAGCTACATCATTTTTGAACGCTCATCTGGACACACGGTGATATAAAATCACATAATGAAAATAGAATCTTCTCCTTACACAATGTCTAATAGGTTGAATACATGTATTTATAAAACCAACAACCCATGAATGGTACTCTCGCTCAGGTTTGACAATTTGATAATGATGTTCATCTGACTTTTAAGGTCAAGACCTATCGAAAGACATATTACTTGCATACTTTAAATCGAAAAAACTTCTCAACATCTTGACGATAATTACATTAATTAATTAATTAATTAATTAATTAATCAATTAATTAATCAATTAATTAGGAAACTTTAACTATTCTTTAGCTTACCTTGGAGTGGTTTGATGATTGAAACGTTATGTTCACTCAAAATCAAGTGTCAATAACTATTGAACAAAAAATATCATGTATGCTTACTAATGTATTGTTTTACATGTTAATTACACTAATTAATACTTATTTAGCATGCATGTTTATCTATCAAGGGAGGAGTTATTTAATAATGAGAGTAAGGGATTCAAATATTCCAATACCTAATGAGAGACATACAACTAACAGGGGCGTTCAAAAAAATGTATAGTTATTGTACGTTACAAGTAATCAGTCTCCTTAATTAAAGTAATTAAAAATACACATATTAATTCTATGGGAATGGTTGCACGATCATACAGTGACTCCAAAGTAATTACTCACCTTCAGACCTACCCATAGACATGTTACTTGCATAGGTTTTTTGAACAAATGATATCTCATGAATATTATTTTTTCACTAATTATGCTAATTAAGAAACGTCATTTTTGACCATGTTCCACCACTTAGATTTTTCTAGACTTTTGATATGTTATTCAGCATAAAATTCTGAGCAAGATGCACTAAAAATTATTTCTGTTGCAATTATGTTTGGGTTCGGCCATTTTTTCCGCTAGATTGACTGAAAGGTTGTTGGTGCATCTGAGTGTTTGTTGAATGCTTGAATGACCTCTGGGGGTGAGGGAGTCCTTGGGCGTTTTCCCCTGGCAGATCTGCAGTTTTTTAGCACAACTGAACTGAGGTTCAGTAGTGCTATAGGGATCGCCCGGCGTCTGTCTGTCTGTCTGTCTGTCTGTCTGTCTGTCTGTGTGTGTGTGTGGATGTGTGTGTGTGTGTGTAAACAACTTAAAGTCAAAAACCGCTGAACCGATTGCCACGATATTTGGTGGGTCCATTACCTTGGGTGTCTAGTTGGGAAATTGTTCAAATCAAAATGATCGCATCACAGGTGTGTGATTTGGGTAAAAAAATGTGATTTTTGGTCAAAAAACTTAAACTCAGAAACTACTGGGCAGATCGGTGCGAAATTTGGTGGGAACATTCTTAAGGGGGTGTAAAGTAAGATTTGTTCATGACGGGATGATTCCATCAGTGATATGCAAATTAGGGCTAAAAACGTGTCTTTTTGGTTGAAAATCTATAATTCCAAAACTACTGAGCAGATTGGGCTGAAATTTAATGGGAATGTATCTAGGGATGTATGGACAAAGAAATATTAAGCATACCATGATTCCATGAGTGATATGGAAATTAGGTGTAAAAATGTTCATTTTTGGTCAATAACTTATATCTCAAAAAGTACTTAGTCACCAAGTCTGAAACTTGGTGAGATGTTTCTGAGTGTTATTCTTGAAAACATTTTGACAAAATTGGCCCTAGCGACCATGACCACGCCCTTAGCAACAACCAAATGGCAGTATATTTTGGTCAAATAACAACATCATATGGTAGGCAAATGAGTAAACATTCAAAAAATGTATGCAAATACCGTAGCAACCATGACCACGCCCATAGCAACAGCCAAACGGTCATGTATTTCACAAAGATAACAACAGGGATTAATAGACAATTGAATAAACGTTCAAAAAATGTATGTAAATTTGCCTAGCAACAAGACCACGCCCATAGCAACTGCCAAATAATCATGTATATTGCAAAGATAACAACAGGAATAGAAAGACAGATGAATAAACATTCAAAAAATGTATGCAAATGTGCCTAGCAACAAGACCACGCCCATAGCAACAGCCAAATGATCACATATACTGCAAAGGTAACAAAGGGGATTAATAGACAATTAAATAAACATTCAAAAAATGTATGTAAATATCCCTAGCAACAAGACCACGCCCATAGCAACAGCCAAATAATCACATGTATTGCAAAAAAAATAACAGGAATAGAAGACAAATGAATAAACATTCAAAAAATGTATGCAAGTGTGCCTAGCAACAAGACCACGCCCATAGCAACAGCCAAATGATCACATATATTGTGAAGATAACAATGGGGATTAATAGACAATTGAATAAACATTCAAAAAATGTATGTAAATATGCCTAGCAACAAGACCACATCCATAGCAACAGCCAAATGATAGCATATATCGTAAAGATAGCAACATGGTTGGATAGGCAACTGGATAGTCATTCACCAAATGAACACTTATTGTTAGCATGGACTACCATATGGATAAACATTTTTAAAAACTGTACAGTTGTGCTACGACGTCATTGGCGGTATTTTTGCTTCTATTAACTCTTTCACCACTATTCTCCCCATGGGACTGTATGCTATCCACTAGGCCCCTCATTAGCATACACATAATAAAAGTTTGAGTGAGTGTTATGTTATCAAATTGATATAAAAATACTTAGAATTACCTAATCTTTGAAAATTATGTATCATTTTAAAGCCAAATAAATTTTCTACATTACACTTCCAATTACACACATCCAAACATCAAATATACAGCTAGAATTTGGGTTAAAATGATAAAATTTCGTTAAAAAAACTGTGTGTTGCTTATTTATTGTCATATCACAAATAAACAATACATTTATATCACAAATAAAATACAAAATACCAACATTCATGTTCCTACAAAACTAATATATTCTGGTTGTATGGTCAAAATGGGCGAAAATTTGATAAAAAATGTTATTTTATGTCATAACAATTTGAACGAAATTAATTAACGGCTCACTAATCCGATTACGACGCAACAGTCTGTTCCGCACCGGCAATGAAAGTGTTCTAAAATATCTGAAGTTGTCACCTCAATACCTTTTGAAAAGTTAGTTTGAGTAAATATAATTCATTATTTGACAGAACAACAAAAAATTACCACTAAATTTATGCCCAAAATAAATAAAAAATGACCACAAGTTGGAGGTATGCGAGTCCGAATCGGGATGCCAAAGTGGCGCTTTTTGCCGACATGCTCATCCTCAAGAGCAAATATACAGTCGGAACTTTGAACTAACGTCGCGGCAATCTGATCCCTACATAAACTGTTTTGAGTTCACACAGCCATGTCCTTGTATAAAACAATGTATCGACAGTCAAAATTTATTGAAAATTTCTATGAACAGCACCTTTATTTAAGTTGTAAACGATGTTAGGGGAGACAGTTTTGCTTCGGCCATGTTGAAATTTTGAATTTTACGCTGAAAATCACATGTAAAAAATCCGATTGGAAAATCGCCCCGATCGTGCAAAAGTTTCCCTCCACTGACCTGTACACAGTGAGTGTGTTACTACAAGTCATTATTGAGCCGTAACAAAAAGAAATAAAACCAAAATAATCCATTTTATAGCCAAAAATTACAACCAAGACGTTAGTATGGGCGTCGGTACCTGTCACAAGATTGCGTAAATTTGCCGACATTCAAAAATTCAGACGTAAATTGCTGCCGGCAGCTCAAATAGACTGAAGCGGGAATTTGATGCTTACACACGAGTACAATGTGTTCCCACAGCTAAACACTTGCATTCAACGATGTATTTCGAGTCAAATTCTGTCGAAATATCCAAGGACAGTGCCATAATTTCTATCGTAGACCATGCTATGGGAGCCGTTAATTACCTCCGCCATGTTTAAATTCGATTTTGTTGGCGAAAAACGCACATAAAAATTACGATCGCTCGTTTTTTGGGCCGTACTCGGTTACTGTTCACTGTCACGCATTCAAAATGGCAGTATAGATAAACAAGGCTAATACGCATGTGTGGAACTAGTTATGGCAGCAAATTTTGCAGCAATAGCTGCCGTTGAACGGTTTTACGGCGATGAAGGCGAATGAACTTTGGCGTCCCGGTATACCGGGTTCTCGTGGGCGCCCTAGCGCGTCCCGGTATACCGGGTTCTCGTGGTGAAAGGGTTAAGGCAATGTTTAGGTTATTCATAGCCTTTGAGGTAATATTTCCAAGCTTCGAATAGCTAACGTAAATGTAAGTTTTAAATGAGTTTCCCATGTCACATAAAAATGGCCCCGTAACATTGGTATAGTGGCATTAATATTGCATGTATAGTAAATAAAGTCACCGGTATGTTAGAGAACTTTAGGTGGTCATACCTAGTGTATAATAGAAACTGGAATCTGATGAGATGTGGTGATTTGTAGTGTCAATAATATGTAGTGTCCAAATAGAAAGTGTGTTAATCCCTTCTGACAAGTTCATAGTGAGGAGTATGGAACATTTTAGATTAACTTCTTTTATAAACTATCTATGAAGATTACCATTATGAAACCTTCAAGTTCATGACATGTTCTGTAACTAGTGTGGTAGCTAGGTAATACATGTATATGTATATTTATAGTTATGCTTGAACTAATAAGTAAGAATTCATGTAAGAAACAGGGAGAAAAACAAATATTTACATGTACCACAGTGTTCTCCCCAGGATTTTGTCACAAGAGGCTGGAATTGTTGCTGAGCGGAGCGAAGCACTGCCTGCGCTTTGCGCACGCTGGGGGGTGGTCAGGAGGGGGGTGTCCCCCCTCCATCCTAGGAGCTTTTGCAATTTGCATCTTGAAATGGTGGCTTTTGGTGGCACTTTATTTAGCCATTTTAACCCACTTTAATCATGTGAATTTCAACACAACTGAAGTGTCAAAGTGAGTTTTGATATCTTAATGTTTAAATAGTGACAGAATTTAGCCAAATTTACCTGTGTCAAAAAAATAGTTTTTTAATAGTTTGTCCTAAACAGTTACTCAAATAGCTCTTTTTAACACAAATGCTGAAAGAGTGTAACAAAACAAAATCTTCAACTTTCTGTAAAAAATTGCAGCAAATTTCAAGATGTTTCAGGACAGTTGTAGTGTTTACTACAAAACAAAATCCATTTTCAAGAGCTTCATTGCATCATCACCATACCACTACCAAAACAAACAAAAGTCAAACACATAAGGGTGAAGATAACTTTGCCTTTATGCATAACAGCTGAGTAACTTGTCTCACTTCTGTGAGAATTCTCCTGTCTTTGTAATTTCCCCATTGGTGACTGCTTGTTCAAAGTAAACAGTGTCAGATTTGGTCCATCTATTGATATTCCCATAGTGATTCAATTCGTCTAAATGTAGTTTTCTAGTTGACTTCTCATTAAATTTATCATTTAATTCCCGGACTTGAGAACTGCTCAGAATGACGGACCAGTATTTGCGGTGACGCAAAACCATGCGTATTATACCGTATGCAATGGAAATTAATTTTATGAATATTTGATCGAACGATCCGTATCCTATACGCAATGAATTTTGTTACATTTGCCATACCCCTCGACTGACGATCGTACTATACTGAGTGAGAGTCGATTGTTTTTATTTTGATACATAATATTATTATAGACCACTAACGAACTTGTACCCTGGCCCTGTTACAGTCAATGTAAAAAAGACGCAACACTAATGTTGCAATTTTTGTTGCCATTGTTGTGTCTAACTGGAAAATTAATAGTACATGCCAAACACAGCAGCACATGTTCAAATGGACACTCAATACGTCACGCTCCCACGTCAAAAAAAAAACTCACACTGTAAGACATGTCTAGCCATGATATAGTTCTCTTCAGCATGTTCAGTTTTTTTTACGAAAACAAAAATAGTCGGTGACAATACGGCATGGCAGTTTCAGTTAGCACAGGTCTTTTTTGAAAGAAGGCGAAACCGCTTCGTGTCACTATGGGTGGTAATGAAGTCAATCAAAAGAAAATGAAATAAAACGAATCGGAATACATAGTTTTCAAGTGGGACAGGTATCCGACAAAACTTTCTGCTATGATGACTCGCTAAGATTTTGAAAGGTCAAAGATTGTACTATGACGACACATGCAACGTCCGAACTATTAAACTAAAGGGAAGGGACAGAGGGGAACTTAGCATTCAACTTCAATACTGACGTAGCCATGGAAAATCTTACTTGCGTGTTTTTATATTAAGAGAAGCAATTCATAGACACAGCGACTCTGAAAACCATAGATTTTGTAGTACATTTAGTGTACACGTAAAAACAGACCGTTCCGAGACTTTTGTCACGGCCCACCTATCCATGAACAATGGAATCGCCCACATTGACACCACGTGTTTATCTGTGTTGAGGCCATCGCATCTCACCCGATATCTCCGTAAGTTCGATCGTGGTTCAATGGGTACAAAAATATTAGCCAATTTTCGTTTCGATTACAATTCAATAAATAGTCAAGGAACTAGAATGTACCATTTTGTTCATTTTAGTGACATATTATTTAGTATCATCTAAGTAGTGTCGGTGAACAACACAAGCCTTTCAAAGTTTCGCATTTCATTTTGTTTTTGTACCGTAAACTCAAGACAGTGTGTGTTTACATGCAAACAATCCCACGATCTGAGTTCAAGTTCGCCCTGAAAAGGGCCGACGTGTAAAATATTCCGTGTACCTTCTGATCTTCATTGAGCTAAATGACGGAGGAAAGACATGTTGACTGTTTGAAAGCTATAGAATGAATGACAAGTTTGATGAAAGTATGCGTGAATGTGATTCGCACGAAGTTTGTCAAACTTCGTGCGAATCACATTCACGCATTTACCGAGATATTTGACTTTCCAAAATGGCGACCATGAGATCGTAGCGAAACCGCGAGAGAAGTAAATCGTTTTGCCCCGTTTGTTAAAAAAAATATTCAATTCATTTTTTTTCCGTCAAAACTTACAAGGGGGCGCCAAGAACTTACAAGAGGGTGCGGCACCCCTGTTACCTTGTTCAGGGAGAACACTGTACCACATTTCAGACAACTTGCTATATGCCATTGTAGAAAAAGGATATTTTTCTTCTATCACAATCCAAAACACAATGACCCCCCCCCCCTATCCACAATTTTGAAAACAGCATGACTCCCCCTACTGCCAATTTCAAAAACAGGGTGACCCCCCTCCCAATCCACCAGTCCCCCCAGGCCGAAGAAACTGACCGGTCCCTTATACCTCCATGGCTCAGATTAGAGAGCCGTCATTATGTATGATGGGGGGTGGGGGGTGGGGGGTGGGGGGTGGTGGGGGGAGTTGGAGAAATTACTTCGAGAATCCACAAAATTTGAGTGACCCCACCTACCTGGCTTTAATTTTTTCGTAACTGCCCCCTCCTTGACACAAATTTTTTTCATAACTCCCCCTCTCCATTTTACCATCATCATAACTCATTAACTGTGTATGGTGTGCTACAAACATTATTGTTGCCATCTTGTATAAGTACAAGGATAAAATATATGAATCGAGGCGATAGTATATTCAATGGATAGCTCCTTTTATTCCTCAACAATGGAAAGCACATGTGAAGATGCGCTAAGGATTGTAGTACATAATAAATATGCAAATACATTATGCTTACATACCAATCATACTACAAATTAAGTTCACAAGTTAAGTTTACTGTAACACCCCCTCTTAAACTCAACTTGTGTCCAAATTTAAGACATTCAACTTAGCCCTTGAAACTGGCTTCGTAAACACATCAGCAATGTTACTACTGCTTTCAACATAAGTCAGTACAACATTATCATTCTTAACTTCACATCTCAGGAAGTGATATTTGATGTCAATATGTTTTGACCGTTTATGCCATACTGGATTCTTAGCTAGTGCTATGGCACTCTGATTATCAACAAACAATTCAGGCGTTTTGTTTATCTGCCCATACATGTCAGAAAACAATTGTTTCAAGAATTTTGCTTCTTGAACAGCACTGGCTAATGCAATATATACACTGTTGCTTACGACTTTTCCATGAGATAAGTGGGCCACTTTTACTCAATGAGAATCCGTGACCTGAGATACTCTTTCTGTCGTCTGAACCAGCCCAGTCAGAATCACAGTAGCCAAGTAAACTTGGTTCATGGTCTGATATACTATACTTCAAACCAAAGTGTTTAGTACCCTTTAGATACCTTAATACATGTTTAGCCATACTCAAATGCATTTCTGTAGGCTTAGTCATAAACTGAGATAACTTGGTAACAATGAAAGAAATATCTGGTCTAGTAGCAGTCATCAAATAAATTAAGCTACCAACTATTCTCTATACAACTTGCCATCTACCAACTCGGGTGATGGTTCATTCATAGCTTTACAGGCACCTGGATCACATGGTGTGCATTTAGGCTTACAATCATTCATATTAAATCTATGTAACATATCATCAACACATTTTGTCTGCTTCATGGTTATACTATCCTTACAACAATCAAATTCAATTGCAAGGAACCATGATAGAACACCCATATCCTTCATCTTAAATTTCTGACTCAGTGATGCTTTACATTCTACTAAGGCAGTGTCACTGTCACTGAAATCTAGGGGGAAAGCTTGAGAAGGGAATATGTACATCTCTTATGGGGTGTCCTAGGGAGTCTACCCTTAGAAGCCCTGTAGGTGTTGTACTCTGAAAAGTCAATTTGAGACTATTCAGGCCCTTTCAGACAATAATTTCCAAGCTTTACAAGACAGCACCAACATGTAAAAAGCAACCACATAGGGTTGAAATATTTTTGAAATACAGTTTGATAGCATCTTGACAGTAAGAGGTAGGGGGAAAAAGCTTGAGACTGGGATATGAACACCAGGCCCCTGTAACCACACGGTCCACTTGTTTATTACTAGTGCATAGAGACGTGCTGGTGTGCGTGTGTTCTTTTAGTTTGTTATCAAGTAACAAACTAGAGCTTGAGTTGATGAGTTCAACAGTCATTGTTCACTGTGTAACAACTATACCCAAAATGCATCGAATCGTTGCCACTGACTAGCATGACCAAGTTCGGATAAATATCACGGTTTGCCACACCTGTAGACTAATTAAGGGTGATATAGGAGTCTTTCGGTAAGGTTGTGAAATGTTATATCAACATAGCTACAAAATACCAAATTATATCTCATACTTTGAAATCGTCAACGTATTTACTAAATACCCCACTTGCTTGTGAGACGCGAGGCCTATTATTATCGGTACTAACATAAATTAACGCAGAAAGAATTTGGTGTTTTAATCCATTCTTCTCGGTCCTAGCCACCCAACTATTTGCAGTATGGTATTTCACTATGGGTTGTGTAAGTGTGTTGGGGGGGGGGGGTGCGTTCTACTTGTGAGTTTGTACTTTTTAGCATACTATAAATTAGACACTAATAAAAGAAGAAATATAATAACAGTGAGAAATAAAACTCATCAGTTATTTCAGTAAGACAGAAAGATACAAACATATTTGACACCGCTGTTTTTAGTCAAGTCACACGATTGTTGATTTATACACGATAGGGATCTACGGTTGACCTAAAATGACAAAGACGTCATGAAGCGATTCCAAGTTACGAAGCGAATTGATTGAAGCGATAATGAGGCGATGCGACTGCGAAGGCGAAGCGAAGCGAACGCGAAAAATGCGACAGCTTAGGCGAAAACTGTACAAGTATGTAGTGATATCTCGCCGATCTGCGAGCGTGTTGAAACACGTCAAGCAATACCAGACAAAATAGTGTTGCCAACATGCTGAAACAGTCATAACATCAAGGCCTATCGTGAAAGTGGTACTCAGAATTTACGGCAGGTGGGGGACCAGGGGAGAAATTAGTTTGGTCAAACAAAATTTTGCAGCCCCCTTCGCACTCAAAATGAACTTCGCAAACAAAACAAAATGAATCAAATGTTTTCGTAGGCCCCATTTCTCGGCTGCGCATATTTTAATGTGATGTGTAATTATAACCCCATCCCTCCACTTAAGAGATGTACAGTATGGTACACCACATTAAACTAACTGTGGAAATCAACTTTAGCGTCCATACATAACAATGAGGTATTTCTTTACAATTAAATGTGGGCATTGCGAAAAACGTCTCACATTGGGATGTACTTTGAGATACTTATTCAGCTGGGTTTTATCTTTCAATCTTGATTCTGTGAAGAAACAACATCCCCTATGGCAGCTAGTGATGATGGTGTGGAGGGGGTGTCTTACACAGTAAGCATTTAGAAAAATGGCATAAAATTCCAAACCATACTCATAATCGAAAGCCATAGAGTACTTGAAATTTGTTTTCAATACCCCCATTCCTATTTGAGTCAATACATTATTGTACAACTGTATGGCTATATTACCTACACTTTAACTCGCCTATTCAGAGATATTATATCAGACAGACACACATTTGCATGACTAATGACTGCATCATAATTAAACGTATGGTAGTTAAATGAAGTGTACAATTTTGTAAACTTCACAGTAAATGACTTCTTGAGGTTTGAATGTTTAAACAAGTCAAATCATGAGCAAAATATTTCGGGGGGGGGGGGGGGGGGGCTTTCTGAATATGGACCCTCAATTATTTTCATGGCCCCGACAATTTCTCCAAAGGCCCCCTCTGACGTAAGTTCTGACCCCAGCCTAAGTAATGGATTGACGACAGTCATGCCTGGGTGAGAAGAGGTATAAGGCAAGGAGATGAACTAATGGACTAAAGGACTTACATTTTAATTTATACATAAACATCCACCTCAAATAACTAAAAATTCAACCTCCGGTACTTTTGAATACCAATATTCCAGAGTATCATATTATATGGTGACGACCTAATTTTACTTTCAGAATTCAATACAGACCTCCAGAATGCTATTAACGCCCTAACAATATTACTGCAAAAATGGCAACTAGATATTAAGAATAAAACAAAACAAAATAAAATTCATTATTGTACAACAGCTTTTCCACACGTGATCTGTTGATCACGTGTGGAAAAGCTGTTGGAGGTAACTTTTTATTCAGCTGTAACTATTCCTAAGATAATAACAGGTCTGCCTTTCAAATTTTAAACATGAGGCCTGTAAGCATGGGCTGAACTGACTGCAAGGTATAGATAAATAAAAAACAGGCCTCAAACTCAGGTGATATTAAGATATCTTAATTGGAAATAAATATGTCTATCGCCAATAAAGGTAACTGTACTGATAATGCACAGCCTTGCCTGACACCGTGTTTCAGTGTACAAGAACTAGATCCATTATAAACTATGCAACTTTGAATATCCGTGTACAACGCATTCACCCAGTTCCGAAATGACGGTCCAAAGTTAAAACGTTGTAATACATGTACTCAAAATTTACATTGTCAAAAGCCTTTTCATAATAGCCGCCCCACTTTGTTTTTGCTTTTCAAAATAGTGGTATATGTCTGCAATAAGTCTGACATTTTCACCTATAAATCACCCCTTCATATAATAATCTGTTTGATCACTGTGGATAAGAACCGGAAGAACGTGTTTCAAACGAATAAAAATTGCTTTCGTTGCTCTTTTGTAATCAGTGTTTAGTAACTGAACGAAACTGGTCGCCAGTTATTTAGATCACTTTCATTTCCCTTCTTAAAAAGAAGAGTGACTACTTCACGTCGTGAAACAACTAAATCAGAAATTTATTTCCAAAAGAAATGATAAAAATCTACAGTTCACCCCCATCAGCCGTTCTAGTATGTCGCAACCTGGCACTCGCATCAGGTGTTGAATTTGACGAGTTTGTGATAGCGGAAGTGGACGTTTGTGGCTTGGTTATCGGAGTGTGATCCACAGCAACAGGTGTCGATGTTGACATGGCAACAGCGTGAGTCATCTTGATCCTGCAAATAAACGAGCTGAGAACACTCCAACTTTGATAAACCTAGGTACTGGCAGTATTTCTTTGGGGTGTATCCCAAAACATTTCTTTGGGTGTGCATTGTATCCCAATGCTCCGATCCTGTGAAAACAATATGTACTAAGACGTTTAAGTGTTTTGTTTTTAATTTCATCATATTGTAAGTTTTTTGTGTTTAATACAATATCATGGATGTTATTTCTGTAAACAAAAATAATTGTAAAAAACCCTAAACACCCACCATCATTAAACTATGTTGTTTGTTTAGATATAACAATGTCTATTTCTTATCATTTTGCAGCAAAATGACACGAATGTTGATGGTAGGAACATCATGGTGGCCAAACAGCCATGACATTTCACTGTCAATGATCCAAAGAGACGTTTGCATCTACCATGCCAAGAGAGGAGTCAAAGTGTACTTGGCAGCTCTGAAAGCTTCAGATGAAGAAAAGAAAGATGCACAGACAAACAATGTAGAACTTGTGTTACCAAACCCTACATGTAGCTCCTACATTGAGGACGAGACACCCAATTTGAAGTGGTATCTACGGCACAGAACATATTACCCTCAATTACGGGACATTGCTAACTTTAATCTCATTGTTGGTCACTCATCATTTGAATTGTCCACTACAAATGAAGCCAGATGTATTCAGCAACAACTCTTTGAAGGCGCTAAGTTCATGCCATTTGTATACATGATTCCTGAAGACCTTCCATTGAGTTCGGTTCAAATGGAGAAGAGAGAAAAGGCAGTCCTGGAAGATGCAAGGATGGCATCAGCTGTTGTGTCTGTAGGACCAAGGGTATATAGACATGTTCAGAATAAACTACGTGCCCTACCAACTAGCAAGCCCCATTTCAAGTACTTACCATGGCCAAACAGCAGGTTTGAAAGCATGCAACTGGCCGAATCAAACTGCTCAAAAATGGAAATATTATCCATACATCGTATACAAGATATTCAGGGTCTGGAAGAGTTCGACACTGCAGCATACACAATGGGCAGAGTAGCTAACTTCTACAAATATGACTCAAAACGACCAAGCTGGAAATTTCGAGGTGTTCCAAATGAAATATGTAAGGAATGTAGAATTCATTTTGACGAGAAGTCAAAGTCTGGGTGCTTGGACATTGTACTGTATCCAAATGGAAATGTTGACCAAATCTGTACGGACTTGAAACAGTGTCACCTACTACTATATGCAAAGAAAAGAGATCCATTTGGAATGATAGGCCTGGCTGCCTGTGCTGCTGGTATTCCAGTTGTTGTGTCTCAACATACTGGTCTTGCTGACTTTCTGAAGGATACTTGTCCAGAATTTGCTCAAAGTCCTGCTGTCTGTGAATTTGGAATAAATGACAATGACGAAACTGTAAGTGAAAGATGGGAAGCTGCTATCATGACAACTTTGAAACAATATCCAGTTGCCCTGAAGAAGGCCATGAAACTCAAAGATGAGTTACATAAATCAGCCATGCATGGTGATATTGCTGAATCACACAGTGAGCTATTTGATTGGTGTACAGCACTAAGATCTGACTCTGGGCCAGCTGAACAAGGAGATCATGGTATGTCACATTGTTTATGGAAAGTCTTTATTCACAAGGTCAAGTTATATATGTCTCTAGTAGTGAGTTGGATTTCAATATTAGATTTATTTGACAATTACACTTTTAACAAAACATAGATTAAAAATAAAATGCATTAACTCAGAAGTACTTGATAATGGCATCATGATTGATCTCTCCACAGTAGCACACTTTTTAAAGTCATTCCACTTGAACTGCAATTCAAGGTTCAGTCATGCTGTAGACATGATAGAGTACGTGCCCATGTGTGTGTCTGTGTCTGTGTCTGTGTCAGTGTCTGTGTCTGTGTCTGTCTATGGATGACTTGAAGTCAAAAGCCATTGAGAAGATTATTTTGATATTTGGTGGGAAAAGTTGCCTTTAGTTTCTAGTTGGAACATGATACAAGACAAAATATATATGCCTAGCGAAATGACCACACCCATGTATGACAACAGCAATTAAAGGTGTGTATTGCATAGATAATGACAGATACACAAGTTTATTATTTTGGTCAACAATTTCGCAACCCCCCCCCCTCCCCACCCACCTTTGTACTCTCAAAAAATTTCTTGGCACCCTAAAATGAACCCGAGAATTTTCGTAGGCCCCCGATCCCGGCTACATATATTTTAATGTGTAATTATACAGCACCCCCCTCCCCACTTCAACTTCAGAGATGTACAGCACTGTATGATACACTACATTAAACTAACAGCGGGTCAACTTCAGCGTCCATACATAACAATGAAAGATTTCAAACCATACAGTATTTGGTCTTTCGAGAGATGTAATTTTGGGATGTATTTACATTCCCCCAGAAGGTTCAAATCGTTATTTTGGTGAAAGTAATGGGGTAGAACTATTAGACCGTCAGATTTTAGACTTAAATTCTAAACATTCAGACTGCAACTGGCTGTTAATGGGTGATTTTAACGCAAGAACTGCGCAAGATTATGACTATATCATAGATGATTGCATTAGTTATATGCCACTCACACCTGACAGCTATGAGGTTGATACATTCAACATAAATAGGAAATCAAAAGATTTAGTTACAAATAGATTTGGGAGAAGACTTCTTGAATTATGTCGTGACCACTCAATTCACTTTCTAAACGGTAGATGGGGAAATGACACCTTAGGTGACTTTACGTGTATAGCAAATAGGGGGACTAGTGTTGTCGACTATATCATTGCTTCAACTGCCCTTTTTGAATCTATACCGCAATTTGATATCGAGGAAAGACACGAGTCTGATCATTTTCCATTGTCATGCTCAGTAAATATAAATTGCCATCGAGAATCAACAGGGGATTCCTTTTCATATGCAAATTACTCTTACTTGGTCTGGGATAAGAATATTTCTAATGTTTTCAACGAAAACATCATCTCAGAAGAGGGTGTGACTCGCATCAGTCAAGTGGTAGATTTGGAAAGGGATGATATAAACGGGTTGGTTAGTAAAGTGTACGAAGTTTTGAATTGGGCTGCAGCAGAGTACAAAAGGGAAACAAGCAGATCTAGTACACGCGTAGAGCACAGGAATATGCAACCAAAATGGTTCAACTACGATTGTAAGAGAGCAAAGAGTGATATGTATAAAGCCCTGCGTAAGTTTAGGAAATCAAATAATTTTGAAAGTCTAAGCAAGTATAAGGAACTCAAGTCGGTTTTCAAGGGTCTATGTAGAGAAAGCAAATGTAACTTTCACAAGAGTCTTCTGAACTCCCTTTGTAAGCCTGGCTCGCAAAACGATATTTGGTCATTAGTGAGATATTTTAAGAGAGGTAGTCGGTGTAGTGCCGTAATATCCTCAGATGAATGGATTAACCACTTTCAAGCTCTCCATAATCCTGTTTTACACAAAACCAGGTTTGAAATTACTGTGGAAGACTTTTTGAATAATTTCGATTCAACAGCTGTACCTGAGGATAGAGATATCGATGAAATTTTGAATAGCCCAATCACAGATGTTGAAATAATGTCGACACTTAGTAAACTTAAACCTGGTAAATCCCCAGGACCAGACGGTATTTGCAATGAGTTTTACATGTCCTCCAAAGCCAGTGTTATTCATCTTCTAAACTTTGTTTTTAATGCTATTTTTGATATTGGGGAGTTCCCAAAGGAATGGAGTAAGGGCATAATTGTCCCTCTACATAAGAAGGGAAATATTCAAGACACAAATAATTACAGAGGTATTACTCTCCTTAGTTCACTTGGGAAAATCTTTACTTCTATCCTTAATCAAAGATTAGTAAATTGGGCAGATGCCATTGGTTGTATTACTGATTGTCAAGCCGGTTTTAGAAGCGGCTTTAGTACAGTAGACAATATTTTTGCGTTACACGTTATAATTCAAAAATACCTGTGTAAATCTAAAGGTCGCTTTTATTGTGTTTTTGTCGACTTTAGTAAAGCTTTTGACTCGGTAAATCACAACATGTTATTGTACAGGCTATGTATGGAAGGCATTACTGGTAAAATGTTCAGAATTTTGAAAGCCATGTATAGTGAAGTTAAATCTTGCGTGAGAGATAAACAGGGACTGACAGATTATTTTCATTGTTCTGTTGGAGTGCGGCAAGGATGTATGCTGAGCCCGTTTCTGTTTACCCTATTTATAAATGAACTCAACACTATGCTAGCAAACTCAGGTAACCGAGGAATCCAGATTACGCAAGAGTTTTATGATTTGTTTTCACTCCTTTATGCGGATGACGTAACCATTTTTGGTGACACTCCCATTGGATTGCAAAGATTGCTGTCTGTTCTTGAATCTTTCTGTCAGAAATGGAACTTATCTGTAAATATGAGCAAATCTCAAATTATTGTATTTCGTAGAGGGGGTATTCTGAAAAAATCTGAAAAGTGGTTCTTCAGAGGTGAAAAAATGAAAACTGTCAGTTATTACAAATATTTAGGTTTAATGTTATCAAGCAGAAACCAGTGGAGCAAAGCAGTAGAAACTCTAGCGGATCAAGCCAGAAAGGCCATGGGAATAATTTTTCGTATTGTCAAAAATACAGGTAGTTTACCTTACAAAGAATATTTTAAACTTTTTGACTCTATGGTCTTGCCAGTTTTGACTTACAGGGCAGAAATTTGGGGTTATGCTAAGTTCCAGGTTGCAGAAAGAGTACAGCTAAAGTATTGTAAAATGTTTTTAGGTGTAAAGTCGTCAACACCTGACGTATGTGTACTGGGGGACTGTGGCAGATTTCCAATTGCTATTCATACATTCAAAAAAGTTTTGTCATATTGGTATAAACTTTTACAAATGCCACCAAATAGAGTAGCAAAGCAGAGTTATAATCTTGCTATTGAACTCGATAGAAATAACAAGGTATCGTGGGCAACACAGGTCAGATGTCTTTTATTTGAATATGGTTTTGGAGAGGTTTGGTATTGGCAAGGCCCTGGTGACTTTGATATCTTCCTATGCCACTTCTTGACCAGAACAGTGGATATTTTTAAGCAGGACTGGTGGGCAGAGGTGTGTTCTAAGGACAAACTACGTTTATATAGAAATTTTAAATTTTTGTTCCAGTCAGAAGATTATATTTTGTTAAAAATGGAAACTAAATTCAGACGAGCATTGGCTTGCCTTAGAAGTTCTGGTCTCGAACTGGCTGTGGAAAAGGGCCGTGCTTTGGGTATTGATCTCGAAGATCGCACTTGTAAAATATGTATGTCAACAAATATTGAAGATGAATACCATTTTACTTTAGTTTGTCCCCTGTACCAAAATCTCAGACAAAAGTACTTACCAGAATGGTCATATGTAAATCCTACTATTGAAAAGTTTTATTCACTTATGTCGTCAAACAAAGGTCCAGTAATTCTAAACCTAGCTGCGTATGTATACAGAGCAGATGTTTTAAGAAAGGAATTTTGCTAATTTGTTTTCTGTACACTTCCGTCAGATTTTGTAATCTAGTACTGTAAATCTTTTGCGATATGGGCTGGAGGCCTTAAGAAGCAATAAACCATTATTATAATGAAAGATTTCTTTACAAATACAGGTGGGCTTTGCCAAAAAGGTCTAACATTAGACTGTATGTGGAGATACTCAGTCAGCAGGGTTTTATCTTTCAATCTTGATTCCGAGCAGAAACATCATCCCCATGATATCTAGTGGGTAAGGTATAGGTGGGGCTATCCCCCTCTCACAGTAAGCAATCTATTAAATAAATAAGGATATGTAGGAGGCTACCAGACTCGTGACTATCGTCCCTAATCTGTTTATAAAACTTTATGTATACCGAGCGGCGCAGCCGCGAGAAGAGAGGGACTAGTCCCGAGTCTGGCTGGAAGCGTTTGGATAAAAATACCCGCCAATGAAACTAGCGAATCGACAGATTGTTCAAACATACTAGCTACTGAATATTCTATATCCAGGAGGAGTCAGTTATAAATAGCGACTAATCATGTGTTGAGGATTTATTTACTTCAATGAATGACAGCGTCACTCATTGTTCATTGCGTAATGTCATGAGGAAGAAAACAAGCTGCCTCATAATACCATAAACACAGAATTGCAACAGGCAAGTAACACACACAACACATGAACATGGAAAAAGTTACCGAGAAAACCCACCTCGCGATTGAATATGGTATGCAGCAAATGACGCTCACAGAATTGAAGCCGAAACAAGTAGAGGCGATCGATTGCAGCGTTTTTGGAGGGGCAGGATGTCTTCGTGAATTTACCGATGGTGTATGGGAAGTCCATCATTTATCAGATTGCACCGTTTTGTCATGAATCCTACTACAACAGAACAGTTGGCAAGTCTGTAGCGATAGTTGTATCACCGTTGGGAGCACTGATGACCGACCAAGTGAAATCGCTACAAGAGAGGCAAATCGGTGCCGTGTATCTCGCCGAGACTCGGCTGGCTGAAATGAAGAAGTGACGCTTAACACAACGGTGAATGTGAGCTCATCCTTGCGAGCCCAGAATCACTGCTACAAAAACAAAGGTATTAGACAACTGTTGCAGACACAACCTTATAGGGACATGGTTTGTGGCGTATTCGTTGACGAAGTTCACTGTGTGGCGAAGTGGTAAGTTACTATATTGTACAGTATCGTTTCCTGATCTGAAACATTTTTTATGCACGATCGACGATTGAAAATAACATGCGACCATTTCCTTACAGTGTTACTTTTGAAACAAAAATCAGCTGTAAGTAGCATGTATCATTTACTAGTATTTACGTAAGAGAAAACAGGGGGAAGGACTGCGTGTGTTCAGGATGTGAAATCAATGGTGTGCATTGTACATCAATAATGTACATCTGAAAGGGCCACTGCAATTCTATCTTTCACTTTTCAATTCACTCCAGTGCTTTCTAAGCAAAGTGGCACATCGAAAAAGGAATGTTTGAGCGACCGCGAAAAAAATTTGTTACATAAGCTTACTAGCAATACAAATTGACCAAATGTTAGCTTTGGCTTCTTCACTTCTATTCGTGGAGGTTGACTTTGTTGTAAATGGAAACAGATCGTCATACTAAAATTAAGCAATAACCCCCTCCGAAGGCGGGTATACACGAGATTTTGCTTTTGGTACAATTCGCGACATATAGCACGAGCCGAATGGCGAGTGCTATATGGAGCGAATTGTACCAAATTCGAGTGTATACCCGCCTTCGGAGGGGGTTATTGCTATTATATTATATCAAAATATGTGTCTATTTCTTCTAAATGTGATTCTGTGGTTATTTATATGCCTGAAAAGGCGAATTCGCACGTACAGAAAAAGATCGTCGGTAATAGATCGTCGGGAACGAGCATATTTGGATGAGTGGATACGTTCATGTCGCCCAAACAAACACTGCATGAACAAACCATACACTACATTGCATTACATTGATAAATTAATTTATTTACATCATATAATGCATAACGAAAACGCGTTGAAAACTAGCAACGAAGAAAACGGGGCAAGGGGTCAAAGAAAGTAACAATTTTGTTTGGATATTTACATAAGAACAATACAATCTTGTACACTGCTAAAAATAGATGTCTCGGCGTTGAATCAGTGGAATCGGAGAAAGCTCGAGACAGTAAATCAGAGACGCGATGTTACACAGTCTACTTTAATTTAATGGTTAACAAATTGGACATTGACTGAACCTGAAAATGTACAGTTTTGAAACAATCCTGACGCACTTGACTGATGGTTAAAAGTTAAATTGGTGTTGCTTGATTCAACGAGAGCAGGACGCTAGCGCTGACGGCTCGTTGCATGGGAGAACTTGTACCTTATCAGCCATGGCCAGTGATGTTGAAGCCACTGATCGATCGTTACTTTCGATCGCAAGGTCATCAGTGGAATTATTTGGACTACTATAACCCAAACTATTGGACAGGATACCTGACATACCTTTACTCTGAGGAAGTGTTAACTTATTGGTATAAGAACGAACACTAGCTTCATTTTTGTGAGTACTATTCATATGCTAGTTTAGGGGCCCATTTTACCACTGCCAACCGTGGTAAAATGGGATTTTACCACAGTTATTATCCAATCAGAATGGCGCATAGTAGCATGATATAATATAATGCAATATTCAGGATGATAGAGTTTACATGCAGTATATCATGTGTATCTTGTACATACATTTCGATGTGTTATCTATATAGTATTGACGGCGGCAATGCACCAACGCAAATGATCGTATATCGTCTGGTTCGTCATGTTGCACATCACTGTTCTGTCACTTTCTACATTCGTAAATTCATGTGCTATTACTGTGATCTGCATGCATTGGAGTGTGTTTTGACATGATGTGGTAGCCTACATGACATCATGTTCCCGGAATTGTAAGAGGCCTACACTGTAGTGTATTATGAATGTAACTCTTACATGCTTGATGCACTTTGGCGAAGGTCAACAACCCAGGTCCACATCTAATCACGTCTGCCAAATTCTTGACTATGACTTCATTGCTGTGTAACATGTCAATGATTTTGGTCTTTTCAGCTTCTGGTAATACATGTTCACCAATCTGTGGAAACAAAAATACGAAAAAACTGTAATATAATATAATTGGACGAGGATGTAAAAATAGCTCTAGTTGAGTTCACATAGTACTCATTCAGTTTTGATTTCACCCCTTTTCTATATTTGTCTAGGTGATTTCTTACAGTGTTTTTCGAGGCCGATATTAGGCAGGTAACATTTACCGGTGTTCCCTGATCAATTTACCCCAGTTCCCCATGGGTGTGGAGACATGATCTAAGTGAAACGACGGAAAATATATTACAATGCTTTGAAAACAGTGTTTTACTATATAAAGAAGCAAGTTAGCTTCATAAAACATCTACAATGTGATGGTTTTTTTTTCCAATGCATAGTCCAATTGTATGTTTTGCTTTCCAGCAGAGTCGATTGCTTTTATTTTGATACATAAAATGTACCCCTGTCGCAATCAAGTAAAAGACGCTACACTAATGTTGCAATTGTTGTTGCCATTGTTGTGTCTACCTGGAAAATTACTGCACAGGTTCATAATCATAATTTATGGACACGGCAGAGCACCTTCAACACATCACGCTCGACCATGGCAAAAAAGAGAAATAAAACATGTACATTCACAGTCACAAATAATAACACGATATGTTCTTTCATTAAAAATGTAAATGGAAATATCAACTTACTTTTTCCACCGGTGACGAGCTGACAGTAGTAGTAGGTACGCAAAAGACGGCAACGTTAGCACTGTATTCACAAGCATCATACTGAAATATTTGTGAACTTGGAACTGGATTCACCACATCTGCAGCATTGTCGAAAATGAGTCCTTTGGGCCTATTCCCTAGTCGACGTGATGGCGATAAGAGTCGGCCACATTTTATGTGGTCACCATATACTTTAACCGGTGGTGTTTTTGTTAACGAAGACATCATAGCCTTCAGGACAACAAACCACAACTGTGCGTTGGCGACAACACGTGTCTTTGTTATGATCGCACTACGTTGAGATGTCATTTGCATACTTTGGCCAACCCACATAATGACGACATCACATTCCTTTCCAAACGCTTCCAGCCAGACTCGGGACAAGTCCCTCTCTTCTCGCGGCTGCGCCGGTCGGCATATATGAACAGATTAGGGACGATAGTCACGAGTCTTGACAGCGAGACTAGCATTTAATGGCATCAAATATTAAATTATACACATTATTTGAAAGCCATAGAGTGTCTTCATACCCGAATTGTACTTCAGTCAATACATTATTATAATATACAACTGCATATTAACTACACTTTAATTTACTTATTCAGAGAAACTTTGGTAGACACACATATTTGCGTGGCTATTGACTGCCTCATACTTAAATGTATGGTAGGTAAATGAAGTGTATAGTTTTGCAAACTACAAGGTAAACGACTGCTCCGGAGGTTCCAATTTTAAAAAAACGTCCCCAAGGAGTTAGACAGACAGACAGACAGACAGAGGAAGGCACACACAAATATATTCACATGGCTGTCACCAAACTCGTCACTGAATATAGGTTTTAGGATGTATTGTGGCGAGAAATTGTTTAATGTACTCGGTAAATGACAATTCCCAAGGTTTAATTTGGTTCAAATTACGAGCAAATTATTTGAGTCCCCCTTTCAGACCTTTGAACCCTTAATTTCTTTCATGCCCCTCCTAATTTATCTCCAGCCCCCGCCCTCCCCTGCTGTAAATTTTAATTTATTACACAGCTAATAGACTGGTGTATATTGCCAGAAAAAGGCCACCATCTTATATCTAAAATTGTTATTTTGGGCATTTTTAGCCAAGAACTGTTTTTGGATATATTTGTTGGGAAATAGAAATTCGAATTGCCTCAAAATTATTCTAGATCCCTAGTTCAATTCATTCATCATGAAATTTTTCCATGGTTAAAGCTGTGAGACACTGGAATTGTTTATAGCCAAGCTCAAAAATCCATTGTTGTTATTTTTGTGCATTTCCCTGTCATTACTTTGCTGAGATTTTGCATTATCTTCGTAAAAATAGAATTTTTGTAAAATGGTGACTATAATATAAAAAGTACAATATCTTACCAACTTTCTGTGTGAAATGTGTTCTATACTGTGACTGTGTGTGAGTCATTATATGAAACCTCTAAGCACGTGCACTTTATTACTTTGCTAACAAAACTGCAAAGTGAAGAGCTGAACAACAGGCCCATTTCTACACGTTACCAAAATAAAAATACAAAACAAAAAAACAGCGGAGCTATTCTGACCAATAGGTCGCTTGCTTAAAATTATCACAAGGTTTACAGTTGTGCTGGAATGCCATAGATTAGCGCTATTGTTTAGATATCTTGTCCGCAGAAAGGCAAACTTTTTCTGTATGACAAATATGTCAACATATTACTTTAGCTCAAATCACCACTTGGTCAAACTCTGACACTAGTGACGGCTTTATATTTTCTTTTAGATGTAGAAGAAGAAGAAGAAGAAAAAGAGCAAGCAGACACGAATAAAGATGACCATAAAACAAAACTTCAACAACCTGAAACAGAAAATGTTCAATATGACCCACCTATAAAACGGGATGGTAAGAGTTGTCCTGTATAAAATTAAGTCCTATGCATAGGTGCAATACCAGTATAATAGCAGCTGTGTTAGAGATATGAACATACATTCATTCATTCATTCATTCATTCTATCTATCTATCTATCTATCTATCTATCTATCTATCTATCTATCTATCTATCTATCTATCTATCTATCTATCTATCTATCTATCTATCTATCTATCTATCTATCTATCTATCTATCTATCTATCTTGTCTGTCTGTCTGTCTGTCTGTCTGTCTGACTGTCTGTCTGTCTGTCTCTGTCTGTCTGTCTATCTATCTAGCTAGCTAGCTAGCTATCTGGATGTATGCTCGTCCGTCTGTCAGGCTGTACATTGTAACAATACAAACACATTAATAAGGAAATCAATGGCCATTTAGGGAGTTGTATTTGGCTTTTACAAGCTACAATTGTACCCCTCCTCCTTAACAGTACTTTATAATACATTTTATTAATGTAGATGATCAGTTACTTTTTTTCCTCTGGTGTGATCTAGGTGTGATCTTTATGTAACGTTCGATAAAGATGCACACAGACACTGTAGCTGAAGTCATCAATACCAAGTTCTTTTATTTCCAAGTCCACATTAAATAAGGCGAAATTCAGTAGTACACACAGTAGAAGAAAAGACCTGTGTACAGGAAGTACAGAAAATATCCGTATAAATAATACAGCTAGGCAGTATATTACAATACAAGCAATACAGCAACAAATTCAATATATTGTTACATCAGAGAGATCACATGCTGAGCAATGAATAGACTAGATGACTACACCATTACAGCATTACAATAATATAAAGATCTGTTGATTGCTCACTAATAATACACAAAACTCACCCTGACAGGATGCAACCTGAATCTGTTATCCTATACAATTCTCTGTGCTTGTCACACTAAAACACCTGTTTAAGTAATAAACAACAATGTCAGTGTCTTACAAAATTGTACACAACACTCCATAAATCGTACAGAACATGCCATAAATGCAAGCTACATGTGCGTGTAAACATAAAATTCATCTGGCGTGGCCTCACTAAACGTACGCTGATGAAACTATCCATAGAAAATACCTTTACATATGGAATGGCTATGACTGGAAGTCACTTCATAAATGGTACTAGACTTGAATTTATGTCAACAATAACGTGAAATATCAAAGTTGTAAAATTACTGTGGCGATGAACGGTAATAACTGAACAATAAACACTTGTCTGTGCGTCGGCAAACTGCTGTGCACGTACACAGTACAATAGCATAGCTGCCGTGCACACAAATATGCATCTAACAATGTAAACCAAAAACGTTCATAAAATTGGCTGAAAACTATTACAAAAATCTACAAATATAACCCAAGGACGCTTACCAAGCAGGGATTCATGCAGGTTTTCCATAAGTTGTAGCATAAGCACTCAATTCTGTGATAATTTGACAACAAAACTTTCAGTGAGCGCGCCAGAAATCACAGCGACCAATAGTTTAGTGATATACGCATGCCCGGGATGCATGCACAAACCAAAGTGCGCCCTCAACACATGGATGAGTAAATTTGCAGTCTCACACACTTCCCTGCTTGCTGGTTGATGTCCCAGCAACCATTTTAAACAAAAAAATCAATTCTGAGAGTTTAATAATTGTGTCATTAATAAATGTGATTGAACTAAGTTAGCTAGAACTTGTGGATCAAGTTTGGGCAGTGTGTTAGCATTAACATCACCAGAATTTGACTCACTAATTGCTGATTGTGGTAAGTGATGTGGGTTTGAATGTAACCCAGCGTTCACCCTTGTTGATCGCCTCAACTGTGTACAATCATCTGTCGAAGATTGGTTGGGTGCCGCATCAGAATGTTCAGGCAAACCTGTCCTGGAGGGCTGAGGTGACTCTTCACGGGCCATCAAGGTATCGTCCTGACATTCTGTCCTTGGTTTGTCACCTTCGACATCTGTGGAGATGCAAGTGGGTGCTATCTGTTCCTCTGGTTGGCCCAGGATGTGATCCAAGCTTTTACTGTCTATGCAAAAGTCATCGTGGTCATCTTCACTATCGCTGTCCTCCGTCTGTTCATTCAGGGACACTGTTTCCTGCTTACAGCCATCCATGACACCATCATCCATCTCGTTAATCATGTGTCTAGCATCTAGCAACTCACGTCTGTGCACAGTTCTCACTGGTCGTTCTTTATCAAAGGGTTCAACGACATAAGTGTGACCACCCGTGTGCAACCTATTGATTACACGGTATGGCTCGGAGTCCCATGTATCCTGTATCTTGTTCCTGCCTCTAATGGCTCTGTTCCTACAGAATACAGTTGTGCCCACAGGCAAATCAGTTTCATCTGCCTTAGCATCATTCCTGTCACGCCTCCTTTTGGCTTCTCTCTCAGTGTTTTGTGATGCCACCTCAAAAGCATCTTTCAACCTCTTCTGATGTTCTAAAACCCAATCATCCATCTGGCTCTCTGTGCTTTCACAACCCTCTGTACCAAGCAGGTGATCTATTGGAAGGGTAGGCTCTCGGCCAAAGAAGAGATAGTGCGGGGAATACCCAGTGGATGAATGTGGCGTTACATTATATGCGTGGACAATCTCTGGTAAGTGCTCTGGCCATTTCCGTTTCTTGTCCAGAGGGAGAGTACGCAGCCTATCATGAAGTGTACGGTTATACCGTTCACACTGTCCGTTTCCTTCTGGGTGGTATGAGGTGGTGTGACTCTTCCTCATGCCATAAACTTGACACAGCTCTTGTATTACCTTGCTTTCAAAATTGCGACCCTGGTCGCTATGGATCCGTTGTGGGACGCCAAATCTCGCAAACCAGTCTCTAACCAGAGTACGGGCTACAGTAACAGCTTTCTGATCTCTTGTTGGGATCGCCTGAGTAAATTTTGTGAATATGTCGGTAAGTACAAGAACGTTCTCCGTGCCATTGGAACTGGGTTCGAGCATGGTGAAGTCCATTGCAAGTACTTCCAGCGGTCTTGAAGCAGTTAAGGAACCCATGGTAGGACGCAATCGCTTCCCTGCTTTGGCCAAAGTACACCGCGGGCAGGTGCGACAGTAGTTGGCAACATCAGCTATCATACCAGGCCAGTAACACCTACTCTTCACCAGTGCAGTAGTTTTCTCTGCAGCCTGATGTCCAACTTTGTCATGAACAGCGTTCAGAACCTTCCCTTTCAGAGCATCTGGAAGTATCAGCTGGTTCACTTCCCTCCCTGCATCATGCACAACTCGATAAAGAGCGCCATCCTTTTCTCGGATTCTCTTCCAATTCCGCAGAAGTTTGCGAACTTCCTTTGGCTCCTTCATCAGTTGGCGGTTGGTTGGGGGATGTTTAGACTTCCAATAGAACCACAGTCTACCCACATCATCATCAGCGGACTGCATCAGTTTAAGGTCACTTTCTTGCATCGAGGGGAAAGTAGAACTCGCTTTCGGTTCTATTTTGCTCGACTTGGATCTAATTTCGTTGAGCAACACAGTGGCTGTCCTCTGTTCAGCTGCAATACGGACAACACGAGGTACGGCAGTAGACAATCTAGCACTTGAAGTGTCCTTGGTGACAAAGTCTATGTTGGTTTCTTCTAGTCTAGCACACCTTGCCTGATCAGTGTGTCTTGTTTTTACGACTCAATGCGTCTGCGTTTCCATTACTCCTACCAGACCTGTACTTTATACTAAAGTTGAACTGCGCCAACTCAGCTGCCCATCTTGTCTCGGTGGCCCCTAGCTTGGCAGTGGTCATGAGGTAGCTCAGTGGGTTATTGTCTGTGAAGACACTGAATTCAGCACCAATAAGCAAATCACGATATTTCTGGGTAATAGCCCAACGTAGCGCTAACAGCTCAAGCTTCATGCTAGAGTAGTTTGACATATTTCGTTCGTTAGGTTTCAGACTCCTGCTGGCATAGCTGAGAACAACTACCCTATCACCTTGCCTTTGTGATAATACAGCCCCTAATCCATGGTAGCTCGCATCTGTCTCCAGGATGAAAGGTGATTTAAAGTCTGGATACCCTAACACTGGTGGCGACACGAGAGCTTGCTTCAATGCTGAAAAGGATTTATCACATGTCTCATCCCATGACTCGGTGATCATCCTGTGTAAGTTTCGCCTGTTGGTGTGCACTTTCGTTCTCTTTTTCTTACTTGGTGTGTCTTCTGGTTTCTTCAACAAATTCTGTAGAGGTGCAGCTATCTTTGCATAGCAAGGTATGAACCTCCTATAGTAGCTAGACAGGCCTAGAAATCCACGCAACTCGCGCTCTGTTTGGGGTCTGGGCCAGTGTTGTACTGCCTTAACTTTCTCGGGCAATGGAGCTGTACCATCTGCACTCACAATATGGCCCAAGTAGCGAACTTTGTTGTGGAAAAGCTGGCACTTTTCTGGTTTCACTTTCAAATTGAGTTTGGTTAACCGTGACAGGACCATCTCAAGACGCTCCAAAGTTTCCTTGAAAGTCGATCCAAACACTAGGATGTCATCTAGATATACGAGAAGGGTTTGAAAGTTTTGATCACCAAACGCCTTGTCCATTAATTTCATAAATGTAGCCGGTGCTCCTGACAAACCAAACGGCATCTTGACGAACTCATAATGGCCACCCGTGCCAGATAGGAAAGCAGTTTTCTCAATGTCTTTTCCAGCAACTGGTACCTGATGGAAGCCATGGGCGAGGTCAAGACTACAAAAGTACTTTGCCCCATTCAACACATCCAGGGCCTCCTCTATTCTTGGTAGCGGATATGCATCTCTGCGTGTCTTGGCATTCAGGGCCCGATAGTCAACACATAAACGCAGTTTCCCACATTTCTTACGAACCAAAATGACAGGAGAAGCATATGGACTGCTTGACTCTCTTATAATACCAGCATCCAAGGATCTTTGGAGGTATTCCCCAACCTCGTCCCACTGGTGTGGTGGTACTCTCCGGTAGGGTATTTTAACTGGAATGTCATCGGTAGTGGCTATTTCGTGTTCAACCAGATCACAGGATCCAATGTCATTTTCATGCCTACTGAAGGTTTGACAGTACTTGCTGATTACTTCATTCAAGTCACTCTGTTCTGCTCCACTAAGTTCACCAACATCCATTTTCGATACAATGTCCTTCACAATGGATGCAGTTGTCTGATCCTCACCAGACATTCTTACTTGGACAGAATTCTCATCAATCTGGTGAAATGTGACAGTCGGCTCCAGAGCAGCTGACCTAGCAACTCCAACTGGTGTACGGGGCTGCAAATAGAGATCAGTATCGCCGAAATTGGCAATTTGCATGGGAACTCTGCCATCACAACCTACAGACACATATGATGCTCCAAGGGTCAGTCCATTCTGTAGCTCAGCCACACGAGTTTCATGTCTTTCTATTAGGGCATGATATACTTGTCCTTTAACAGCAGGCCGGACAGAACCTTCAACAACGTTGATCGATCGAGCTGGGACTAAAATAGGTTTCCTACCAGCAATACGAACAAGGTGCACATCGGAAGATGTTGCAATTGTCTCTTGATTCATTGCCAGTGGTCTATACATTTCTATTGCGTGTAAAAGTCTGATCTCACCATCGCTTGGTTACGCTGACAACTTCTCTCGGTAATTCTCACCATATTTATGCACTAACTTTTGCCTGATATCTCGTAGTACATTAGATCCAATCACGCCAGGAACTCTCTTCTTCCGGGCTTCAACAGGGGTATTGACTGGATCTCGCACCACCAGGAATCCAAAACCTTCAAATTTAACACCGAATACAGTCACAGAAAGCTCCACATACCCACTGTAGGGGATTTCCAACCCTTGCGAAGCTGTAATTGTGATGCACGAGGACACGTCTACCAATTCTCCTTCCTGGGTCAAATGCTCCCTGAAGAATCGGTCTGTTATAGTTGATACCTCTGCACCAGTATCAATCAAACATACTGCCTCTGCACCACCTAACTTCACCATTGTCGTTGGACAATCACCAATTGCTTTAAGTATGATTGAGCCTCCATTAGTCACAGTCTCGCCTACCACATGGCTCGCGGTAGTAGGCTTGTCTAGTTTGACTTCTCAGACTTGGTTTTCTCAGCGGAAATGGTAACATTTCTGCCACCCTGATTGGTCTTCTTAGGGCACTCCCGGCTCATATGACCAACATCATCACATCTCCAGCAACGCCTTTTACCATCTGCAGACACGGTAGGTTTAGACGATCTCGTCCCGGTGTTTCTATTTTGTACCATTGACGTTAACAACTCCAACTGTTTTTGTTGGACTGCAACCTGCTCACCTTGTTTGATGATCAGAGTGCGCAAATCTTCCTCTGCTGCCATTTCACACAGAACGGCACCACGCTTTGCCCTTGAGCATTTTTCATTCCGTCCCATCAGAGTCATGACATGGTCTCGAGCATCAAAGAATGACAATTCAGGCTGGTCAGCATTCAGGCGTCTGAGTTCAGTCCTTAAGCTGTCATCTAACACTGCCTCGGCTAGTCGACTTTTAAGTTGGGACTCTCTACCCGGCTTGAATGATGAATCCAACTGGATAATCCTATCATACAGATTCACCAACTCTAGCGAACATGCAACCAAATCTTCGCCATCCTTCTAGTGGTAAGCAAAAAAACGCTGCTGTAGTTGCGGCAGTGTATCACCATCACCAAATACTTTAGTCAACACACTAAATATCTTATCGGGATCTGAGCCTATTGTACTACCTCTACCCAATATTTCACGTCGCGCTTTGCCAGATAAGTTTTCAATCAGAAAAGCTGCTTGTTCATGACTGGCGAGACCCCTTGACGCTATTACTGCTCTTGCGTCTTCAATCCAGTCTTCAATGGACAGTCCTGATTCACCCTTGCCATCAAACCTATCCATCTTCCGGTTTGGCGACACATATACCATACGTGCAGCTGCATTTTTATTGGCGTCGTTTGAAGGTGACTCAAGTTTCGGGGTAGGTTGATGTCTCTCAGAAACCAGTCTCTTGATTTCCTTTTCGGCTTCTCTTGCATCAGCAACTGCGGCTGTAGCTTCATCATCCTTACGAGCTACTTCCACCTTCAGGGCTGCTATGGTATCCTGTAACCGTTTCAAATCATGCTCAGTGACCTCTTCCTTCGCTACCGCAGGGCTGGCCATTGTGAACATAAAATACTTCACCTGAAAAGTATACTAGTATTACATATGATTATCACTACACAGGGATCGATAATGACATTAACATTTACATGCAATGACTAAATCTATCACACACACTAGTTTAAAGCATTTCAACCTATACTTAGGGTTTCTATCAGTGTTAATAGTAATATTATTCAATGCGAGCAGTCACTGTAAAACAGTTCTGTATATTCACAGCACGGCAGCACTTCTCCCTCAGTGGCAATTCGGCATTACAGTTCGAAACAGTTCAGTAACACAGCATAATCTGTTCTTCCATATAACAGCAAAACACAGTCATATCTGGATACAGTCAGGGTCTTTAATGTGGACGTTGATGAGGAAATCCTGCCGACTACGCCATGTGTAACGTTCGATAAAGATGCACACAGACACTGTAGCTGAAGTCATCAATACCAAGTTCTTTTATTTCCAAGTCCACATTAAATAAGGCGAAATTCAGTAGTACACACAGTAGAAGAAAAGACCTGTGTACAGGAAGTACAGAAAATATCCGTATAAATAATACAGCTAGGCAGTATATTACAATACAAGCAATACAGCAACAAATTCAATGTATTGTTACATCAGAGAGATCACATGCTGAGCAATGAATAGACTAGATGACTACACCATTACAGCATTACAATAATATAAAGATCTGTTGATTGCTCACTAATAATACACAAAACTCACCCTGACAGGATGCAACCTGAATCTGTTATCCTATACAATTCTCTGTGCTTGTCACACTAAAACACCTGTTTAAGTAATAAACAACAATGTCAGTGTCTTACAAAATTGTACACAACACTCCATAAATCGTACAGAACATGCCATAAATGCAAGCTACATGTGCGTGTAAACATAAAATTCATCTGGCGTGGCCTCACTAAACGTACGCTGATGAAACTATCCATAGAAAATACCTTTACATATGGAATGGCTATGACTGGAAGTCACTTCATAAATGGTACTAGACTTGAATTTATGTCAACAATAACGTGAAATATCAAAGTTGTAAAATTACTGTGGCGATGAACGGTAATAACTGAACAATAAACACTTGTCTGTGCGTCGGCAAACTGCTGTGCACGTACACAGTACAATAGCATAGCTGCCGTGCACACAAATATGCATCTAACAATGTAAACCAAAAACGTTCATAAAATTGGCTGAAAACTATTACAAAAATCTACAAATATAACCCAAGGACGCTTACCAAGCAGGGATTCATGCAGGTTTTCCATAAGTTGTAGCATAAGCACTCAATTCTGTGATAATTTGACAACAAAACTTTCAGTGAGCGCGCCAGAAATCACAGCGACCAATAGTTTAGTGATATACGCATGCCCGGGATGCATGCACAAACCAAAGTGCGCCCTCAACACATGGATGAGTAAATTTGCAGTCTCACATTTAGTACAAATAAAGTTGCAACTGTCAGCAATTATGACCTTGTAAAGTAATCCACTACAGGTCATTATTTAACAAAATATGTATTTTAGCATGTATGAATGTTTCAGTTGGATACATTTAAGCAAAAGTTGGTTGATTGCACCATGCACGCATACTGTTTGTTATCAACAGGCTGAAATAGCTGTTGAAATATAACATTGTATGCTTTAAAATGAGGGTAATAGTTCAGAATGGGAATCCTGACAAATGTGGTGGCAAGAAATGAAACTATGACTTGGCCATTTTGATAACATTGCTATAGCTGGCCACTCTTAGCCCAATTCCTTTTGTTCAAAATGCTGATCACCTTTCAATTCTGTATGTGTAATTTATCCCCCCCCCCACCCCAAATTTGACTAACTGGTAGCCATATTTGTAGTTAAAAAAAATATTTACTGCATAACTCAAAAACTGTAATACACAGACACTATTCGAGTATCTAAACCCATATCATCAGATGCAAGCTATCTTAGTAGACCGTGACCTTTGACCTTGACATTCAGGACTAGTTATCAAAATCAAGCAAATTCCTGCCCATGACGGACACATTGTAGTGTTTACATATTGCCAATTTCTATTAAGCAGCTTCAATCATAGATTTTAATCATAGACTGTATTCACAGACCATCAACATTAAGCTATTACTTATATATTGCAGACAGTAATAACTTTATTTGATGTCACATTGAATTTGAAAAAGCAAGGAGGGAGGGGGGGGGGAGGTTTTCTCTTTTTTTTGTTATCTTTGTTGTCTATCTTTATTCGCATCTAGGTTACTAATGCGTACAAGCGCCCCCCCCCCCCCCCCCCCCCCCCGTGTTATTCTACATATATTGTTCAAACAAAAACATCACAATTGGCCCTAGCAACCATGACCACACCCTTAGTAACAGATAAATAATGATGTATAACACAGAAATACCATCGGGGGTGTTGAGTCAATCCAGTTCTCATTTGTTAAAATTATAACACAAAACATACAGTTGTGCTACATTGCCAGTTGCGCTGTTTTTCTCTAATTGGTTGTGTGATGATATAATCTGTCCTTTTATTGGCTAGGTGGTGATGTTTCTAGAAATACTGGTATGAAGGCAGCTACTACCAAGGCGAAAGGGGGATCCATTCCAGTGGAGCGAAAAAGTAAATTGTCTTCAATACCGCCATTATTGAAACCTTGGAAATGGAAGAAGTTATTGTCTGAAAAGTTTCATAAAACACAATTAAGTAAGTAGTACTATATTGGTTGCCTTACACTGCAGAGAAAGTTAATAGGAAAAGATACTTGAAGGTCGATGTATTCTTGCGCGGCTTTCGAATGTTTACAATTAAAAAAGCAATGTTGTTAATATTCTTTAATTAATATTTTATACATTTATGGAAGGTTGTTTGGCTTTGAACACGAGGTCATTCTACATGCTTTGGCATGTATAAAAGTAAAATTATATTGAAAAAAAGAACAAAAATAGTCAAAAAAATAGTCCCCATTGCAGCTAATATACCTTTAATAGGAAAAGATACTAGGTGGTTTTGAGGAGTATGAAAAGAATTAACAACATGGATGGTTAGGCACATGGATAAACTTTAAAAAATTGACCTAATTGATCAAGCAATTAAGGTACTGCATATACTAATAGTAAAATTATGGTGTATATGAACAGTTCAAAAAATAAACTGCATTGTATACATCTGTGCAACATACAAATGTTTGATAGAAATGCAGTCTGTCCATTGTAGATGATTAAGCCTACATGTTCAACTGAGTACTATCTGAAAATGTTCATCTTCAAACCCAAAGAAATTAGAAAGACCCTTCATTATTTAAGCCTGATAAAGCCTCTGGTCCAGGCCGAATTCCAGACAAGTCAGATGGACAGAGCCTATTGAATATTGTAATAGCAGGGGGAAGTGGGAATATATAATAGACCCGTAAATAATTATTCCTCGAAATGGAATATAATCATCATCAGAGGTACAAATTGTTTCAAATGAAGACATGCGTGTGATGTGACAGAAGGTGGTACAATACGCCGTATTCCGGTTATCGAAGAAGCCCCGAAAAGATAAAAGATATGATTGTTTGGCCACTAGGGGCGCTGTTTTAGAACCGGAAGTGAGGGCCAGAATTGTAGAGCATTGTTGCGCAAAGCATAGAGTCTATAGGCATCGTAACCACTGACTAAAGATTTTCTGTCATTCCCCGTAACTTTACGCTATAATATTGCATTATCGCCCATCAAATAACGAAATAGCAAATTAACCTCTTGTTCTCCTAATATTTCGCGTAAGTTAGGCTCTGCAATTCGACCGTGAGGAAAACCCAAAAGTAGCAACATTTTGAAACGGGTAGTACACTGACATCTCACTCACGTTTTCAGTGTGACCTCGTCCATTTGCGTTACCGTTGGAGAAATTGTAGCGATTGCTTCCAGTCAAACATCGGAACGGAAAAAGGTACAAAAACAGAGGAAAGAACCCTCAAAATCACAATATACGCTACAGTTATTGCAGCTTGTATAAAACCAATCTGATTAAAATCCGATGTAGATGTCGGCTAATCGTTCATTGCTATTTTACTTTCGTTATTGTGCCTGAATTGACCTTCGTGGTACATGTTTGATCGCCTCCTCTACCGATCAGGACAAAAACGTAAACATGTACCACGAAGGTCAATTCAGGCAAAATAACGAAGGTAAAATAGCAATGAACGATCAACCGACATCTACATCGGATTTTAATCAGATCGGTATAAGACATGGTATAATGAGTGAACCACGTAAACGTTACATGGAAGGCCGATTCATTGAAGGGGTGGGCGGTGTGGTACATCAATCACAATAACAATATTTATGATTCGTTGCCGACTTCAATGGGATTTTTTATACACTGATGGTCCTGAATGAAGAATAGCAAGCTAACCAAAGTGTGATAGTAAAGATGAGTATATCAATACAAATATGTTTATGCCAACTTATAACCAGTACATGAAATGTTTTTTTCCGGACAAAGTTTTATGATTTCACCCGTGGTGCTACACCACTGTTCTAATAAACAAGAAAGGCCTAAGTATGCGGCGACATCAGTTACAATATAAACATGTGGCTTGGTAATTGTCGACCGAACTCTCAATATTGCAATGACTGTAGCTGGAAGCTGTTCAATCTGATTAAAATCCGATGTAGATGTTGGCTAATCGTTCATTGCTATTTTACCTTCGTTATTTTGCCTGATATTATTTTTCTTGGTACATGTTTACATTTTTTAGCCTGATCGTAGAGGAGGCGATCAGGCAAGCTAAAAAATGTAAACATGTACCAAGAAGGTCAATTCAGGCAAAATAACGAAGGTAAAATAGCAATGAACGATCAGCCAACATCTACATCGGATTTTAATCAGATTGGAAGCTGTTGTCAGATTTGTAATTTTCTAATCGTTCTTTTGTCAAGCAACAGACACCAGTAAGGTAAAGAAATATGTTTATCATGTCTACATCGGGTATATTTCGAAGGTCCTCCGTCCAACTTTCAATGTTTCCGCTGTCGATTAGTTCTATCTTTTGATGCTTGACATCCACTATTCGTCTCCTCTTCCGTTCTCTCAGAAAATTATCATTTTCTAGTGTTTCAAGACCAAGGTTGACAGCATTTCTGGCGATATCTAGTAGATTTAGAAGTAGTAATTTTCCACTCTTTTATGAATGCACGGAGTTCTTTTACGCCCATTTTGTTGACAGCTTCATACATCGCCATACTATTAAATGCCATGACGAAAATTCTGGCCCTCACTTTGTCAGATATGGTGCGCCCTCTCGCGATACTTTCCTGCGAAACAACCGGAAGTTCGATAACCGGAATACGCCGTATTAGAAACGATTATCAGTCTAACTGTGAGTTCATATGACACAAGGAAATTTCAATGCTGGGATGACATGAGTGTAACGATGAGTTACCTCAAAGGGACAAGTCCAGGATTTACTTTAATAATCAACATTAAAAGTACCCGACATTTCGACTGTGCAAGGACAGCCTTTTATCAAGAACTGAAACAGTTGAAAGGATATGGACAAATTACAAACTGAAACTGTTCTACGAAATCACAGTAAGGGTAAACAATACAACTGCAGTGCGGATAAAAGGTGTTGCAGTAAAATCGCATCGAAAAGAACTGGAATGTAAAAAGGTAACAAAGTAATAAAACTAATAGTAGATGAAGACAACGGAAATAAGCTCTGGAAGTGATAGAATGCACGTAGCAGAGAAAAGCTGAGAGTGAAAAGTTACATACCTTATTACATATACTGTGCGATGACATTGAAAACAACAGTGTTGCTAAGTGTTTAACACTCCGGCTTGACCACCAATCCTCACGTGGTTGTCATGCACTAATAGCTCACGCTGGATCTCGTGGGATCTAAAGCTAGACGTAAATGGCTAAATGTTTTAAATTGTATATCGTTCCATCCGTTTTCTCAGTTCCTAACAGCAGTCATAGTCATTCTTTTCCATATCGTGTTGTTGTTTTTAGTATGCCTGGGCAACATACGTAATGCTATCATTTGTATTGTATTTATTTTAGCTGCACACTAGTGGGGTGAATAAAGTAATTCTGATTCTGATTCTGATTATGTGTGTTTCTTGATTTATGCAGCAGGAGAAACAAAAGGAGAAGCTGTACCACCCAACTCAGCACAAGCCCAACATGACAGACCAGCTAGTAAGTATGATTTGTAGCATTATGTTACATTGTTTACATGTCAGATATATACAATCATGTACATTGCGTACACCACGTAATTTTACTCGCTTAAATATATCTCAGCTATCAGCCAAGTACTGTAAAGTAATTATTTCGGAAAACATCCTTCCTCACTGTTCTCTTGGTTAATAGTAATCCGCAACTCGTGGAAGAATGACCAACTACACATGATGTACATCCATTGACACCAATCGTCGGGGTTGCCGACCTTGCTATACTCATCAGCTCTGTCGTTTTCTCCTCTAGGTTACCAACATGGATTTTAGTCAATATCTTTCACTTTGCACGTTTTTCGTATGTTCACTGCTAAATCTTGTAACTGCTTCCTTCCTCGACTGCCTTTCTGAAGTATTTCGACTTCATTCTTATTGTCATTATTCCACTACAGTGTTGCCTCTCCCAGACAGTCCTTATCCTGTATAACTCTGTATACAGCCCCCAGTTCCCCCAAAGTGGAACTACATAAACTTTGGTCCGTTTTCATAGAATACCAAGTCATGAATTTACTAGACCGCTGTATGAGTTGTAGCTTTGAACCAAGCAAGGGAAACTGCACCAAGTATTGACCACTTGAACTTAAGCATAGTTCTACCTTATCCCAAACACAGGAATCCTATGAGATAATGATGAGGATCTTTCATAGCAAATGTATAGTGTAGTATATTTAATGCGAGCTGAAAAAACCCAGATGAAAGCCAGCTTACAATGACGTATTATGAAGATAGTCATCGACGTATTTAAAAGCAAGTAACTATAAACTAAATAAGCCCACTATTCTTGTCTTGGTAACTATAAATGTCATCATAAATTCCATTTTTGAATTGAATCGCATTATTTATTACTGCATGTAATATACACACTTCAACTCAAATATTGTGAGCACAATTCATGCAGTTAAATTTTAAAGCCAAGATGCATAGTGTATTCTGAAAAAAAAAAAAATGTCAACCCCTAGTATGGAAAGCCACAGCTGACTTAAGTGTGCAATTACTATTATTGTATGTGCAAATACTATGTTATTATGTGCATTCAATAGTTTATTATGTACTTACCTTAAGTTATTATGTGCATACTGTATTATTCTATGTACAGTTACTATTATTATATGCGCTAACACTATGTTATTATGTGCATTAAATATTTTATTATGTGCAAATCTTAAGTTATTATGTGCATACTGTATTATTCTATGTACAGTTACTATTATTATATGCGCTAACACTATGTTATGATGTGCATTAAATATTTTATTATGTGCAAATCTTAAGTTATTATGTGCATACTGTATTACTCTATGTACAGTTACTATTATTATATGCGCTAACACTATGTTATTATGTGCATTAAATATTTTATTATGTGCAAATCTTAAGTTATTATGTGCATATATTGTACTGTATTATATGTACAGTTACTATTATTATATGCGCTAACACTATGTTATTATGTGCATTAAATATTTTATTATGTGCAAATCTTAAGTTATTATGTGCATACTGTATTATTATATGTACAGTTACTATTATTATATGTGCTAACACTATATTATTATGTGCATTAAATATTTTATTATGTGCAAATATTAAGTTATTATGTGCATACTGTATATGTACAGTTACTATTATTACATGTGCTAACACTATGTTATTATGTGCATTAAATATTTTATTATGTGCAAATCTTAAGTTATTATGTGCATACTGTATTATATGTACAGTTACTATTATTATATGCGCTAACACTATGTTATTATGTGCATTAAATATTTTATTATGTGCAAATCTTAAGTTATTATGTGCATACTGTATTATTATATGTACAGTTACTATTATTATATGCGCTAACACTATGTTATTATGTGCATTAAATATTTTATTATGTGCAAATATTAAGTTATTATGTGCATACTGTATTATTATATGTACAGTTACTATTATTATATGCGCTAACACTATGTTATTATGTGCATTAAATATTTTATTATGTGCAAATATTAAGTTATTATGTGCATACTGTATTATTATATGTACAGTTACTATTATTATATGCGCTAACACTATGTTATTATGTGCATTAAATATTTTATTATGTGCAAATCTTAAGTTATTATGTGCATACTGTATTATTATATGTACAGTTACTTTTATTATATGTGCTAACACTATATTATTATGTGCATTAAATATTTTATTATGTGCAAATATTAAGTTATTATGTGCATACTGTATTATTATATGTACAGTTACTATTATTACATGTGCTAACACTATGTTATTATGTGCATTAAATATTTTATTATGTGCAAATCTTAAGTTATTATGTGCATATATTGTACTGTATTATATGTACAGTTACTATTATTATATGCGCTAACACTATGTTATTATGTGCATTAAATATTTTATTATGTGCAAATCTTAAGTTATTATGTGCATACTGTATTATTATATGTACAGTTACTATTATTATATGCGCTAACACTATGTTATTATGTGCATTAAATATTTTATTATGTGCAAATATTAAGTTATTATGTGCATACTGTATTATTATATGTACAGTTACTATTATTATATGCGCTAACACTATGTTATTATGTGCAAATCTTAAGTTATTATGTGCATACTGTATTATTATATGTACAGTTACTATTATTATATGCGGTAACACTACGTCGTTATGTGCATACAGTAGTTTATTAAGGGCTTTCGTTAAGATCCCCCGCTAGAGGGCACACTTTCTCGGATTCAAACACGCACGCGCAGACTCGAGTTGCTGTTGTGTTATCCTTTTGTGAGCACGTCCCATCGTCGTCTGTCATGGAGTCTGTTCTGTCAGATTTAGGTCTGTCAGGTTTCACAGCACGTTTCTTGACAGAGGGAGTCACTTTCTCTCATGTGCTCGACATGACTGAGGAAAATTTAATAAGTTTTGGTGTCAGAAGATTGGGTGACCGACTTGAAGTCGGTGCCGGGAAGCTTTGGGGCGGGCCTGGGAGCTGACAGGGGGTCCAACTCGTGCGGCAACTAGATCGTCTAGTGACATCTAGATCGAGATCTACCGTAACTAAGGGGAGAACCGTTTGATTTCTGGGGGGGGGGGGGGGGGGGTATGGAGGAAGTAGGTATGGGAGCAAATTTTTTTCCCAGTCAGAGTGACAGCAATTTTTTTTTCTACTGTCAGTCCTGCATCAATTTTTTTTTTTCAAATTTTTTTAAAAATTAATCATTAAGTTTGAATGCGTTGTTCATCCTTATACCACGTCACAATGGTTCACAACTGTACCTCTAAATAACTTGTACTGTGCAAGTAGAAGAATTAGCAGTTAGTATGAAAGACGTCTGTCTACGTTAAATTACAACTTTAAATTATAGAACAGTTCCAAAATCAACTCTGATCAGTACTAAACTTGCGCTTTTCTTTGAATCAGTCAATTCCTGTAAGTTCTCAGGGAAGATATTATTTTTTGTATTTCGTTATATTTGTTGTTCCTCAATTTTCATTGTCAACTTGAGAAAGATTTATTTGTACATCTTTATAAGAGATTTATATTGAACGAAAAACACTAGATTTTAACACTAGTTTATTGACTCCTGTCTTGTTTTTTAAATTGTCTTAATTTACAGAAACCAAATAGTCCCCTTCAGATATTGACTGTGTCATTGAGATATTGCAACAAAAATCCTGAAATATGTTTTCTTGGGTCAGAAAAGGAAAGGAAAACTTTGTGTGCACTTGGGTTTAAAGCAGAGCTATATAGTGCATGTTTTAATGATAAGTGCTGGAAAAAAACAGGAATTTATACTTGTATTAAAAACATTTGCGGCACCTATGGCGGCGTGCCGCCAAAGAATACATGAGAATAAGGTTTCCAAATTTGCTCATTTCTGACAATTTTTTTTTTCCACTTCTGTCTGTTATGACAATTTTTTTTTCTCAAGCCATTACAGGATCAAAAAAAAAATTTTTCTGGTTCACCTGGAAACAAATTTTTTTCCCTCAAAATCCTCCATACAGAACAATGATAGTACTATGTTGAGTATGCACATAATGTCCTAAAGTCTGTCCATAATATACTATCGAGTTAAAGTTATAACATAGCGTTAGCACATAGAATAATAGTAACTGTACATTGAATAATGCAGTATGCACATAATAACTTAGGGTTAGTACATAACAAACTGTCTAATGCACATAATAACATAATGTTAGCACATACAATGATAGTAACTGTACATTGAATAACACAGTATGCACATAATAACCTAAGGTTGGTACATAATAAACTATTTAATGCACATAATAACATAGCGTTAGCATATACAATAATAGTAACTGTACATTGAATAATACAGTATGCACATAATAACTTAAGGTTAGTACATAATAAACTATTTAATGCACATAATAACATAGTGTTAGCACATACAATAGTAGTAACAGTGAATAATAAACTATTTAATGCACATAATATCATACCGTTTGCACATACAACAATAGTAACTGTACATTTAATAATACAGTATGCACATAATAACTTAAGGTTAGTACATAATAAACTATTTAATGCACATAATAACATAGCGTTAGCATATACAATAATAGTAACTGTACAATGAATAATACAGTATGCACATAATAACTTAAGGTTAGTACATAATAAACTATTTAATGCACATAATAACATAGTGTTAGCACATACAATAATAGTAACTGTACATAATAAACTATTAAATGCACATAATAACATAGTGTTTGCACATACAATAATAGTAACTGTACATAAACTATTCAATGCACATAATAACATAGTGTTTACACATACAATAATAATAACTGTACATAATAAACTATTAAATGCACATACCAACATAGTGTTTGCACATACAATAATAGTAACTGTACATAATAAACTATCAAATGCACATACTAACATAGTGTTTGCACATACAATAATAGTAACTGTACATAATAAACTATTTAATGCACATAATAACATAGTGTTTGCACATACAATAATAGTAACTGTACATAGAATAATACAGTATGCACATAATAACTTAAGGTAAGCACACAATAAACTATTGAATGCACATAATAACATAGTATTTGCACATACAATAATAGTAATTGCACACTTAAGTCAGTTGTGGCTTTCCATACCCTAGGCTGTTGTGCCAACTTCATCCTGTGCAAAGTACAGTAGTTTAGGATTTTGTAGATGGATTACTGCTAAAATGAAAGACAATGATGAAGTTTGCATACTTACCCAGTATGAGACCATTGATGTAAATGAATCATGGAGACATTAATATAGCTATGGGATTCTTTGTTTTAGGAAAACATACCCCATCTTATAGTGGACAGACACCAACCCAAACCGCGATGTCTACGAGTGAGGTTCATACAGAGGGTGATCAGGACAGTTCAAATGGTAAGACAAACATAAGGATATCAATAACTTGTAAAAAGGAGTTGGAGTTTCATCTTGTACATTTAGCTTACTGTAGGTGTCTGAACATGGCTGCTGCTATCCCAAGTAATGATATTTTGTACCTGGCATATTTGGATCGTAGCTAGATGTCTTACTATCCATGTAATAGAAATGATTTTAAATTAATATGTTCAGTTTATGACATCATGGGGTTCATTTTTACGTGTTCAGGAAGTGAACAGGGGAATACTCAAGAAAGTTCCAACCAAGGCTCACCAGAAACTCCTGAACAGCAACCAGGCCTGCCAATCAGTGATCCCTATGGTAAGTTATGTATCTTTTCCTGGCACAGGATTTTGTAGCGTGGCATAGCATAGCATAGCAAAAACTTAAACTCCAAAACTACCTGGCAGATTGGCCTGAAATTTGGTGGAAACGTTCTTAGGGGAGTAAACTAAGATTTGTTCATGACATGATGAGTCCATCAGTAATATGCAAATTAGGACTAAAATGTGTCTTTTTGGTCAAAAATCTCTAATTCCAAAACTACTCAGCAGATTGGGCTGAAACTTAGGGAGCGATCAGTGTTTACGGCCGGGGGTGGGCCGAAAAATCAGAGGGGGGGGGGGGGGGGTATATGGTATGGCATCACAACACTGCACCATGGCCACCTTTAAGCAACAGTTATTTGTTTGAAAATTGACTTCTCGCTATTGCACGCCATGAGTTGCATTGTGTCATCTTGTGGTACAAAAACTTGCATGTGTAGCTGTACATGTAACACATAAGAAATGAAATACCTTAAGATTTACTGGCTCTAAAATCTGTTCCTCCATTGACCTGAACATGTGGAATTGTGTACAAACATAACCAATTTAGGACACTTTGAAATAATATGTGGCAAACACTGTGACTGAAAGTGCCTGACCCAGCCTGTGTGTAGATATTGGATATTCAATGTCCATGTGTATAGTTAGTCTAGTTCCTATACATTTTTGTACATATAATGTATGATAACTATGATCATCTCCATTAGAAGTTCCAAATTGATTTATGGTTGAGATCAATAGTTCAATTTAGGGTAAAAACTAAATTCTTTTAGTGAGGGGTGGGGTGAGAGGACGTCCTTTATAATGAAATCTGTTTTGTACCCCAACACAAACATTTCTAAAAATGTCAAATTGAAAAATGGGAAAAAAATGTGTTATGCACGGCCCTAAAATACATTATTGTGCCAATGAAAAAGCTGTTTTTTCCTCACTACATACTGGTTTTGTATTCATAGCACTACATGATACTACATACTGATTTGAAATTGATTGTGCTGTCTGCAACAATTTTACCAATTTAGTTAGAAGGGGTGAGGAAGGGGTTCTAAGGCCTTACTAAAAGAATTAGTTTTTTTACCTAATGATCTCACCCCAAATATGTTGATTTATCATACATGTACAAACTATTATACTGTTATTTGGCATAGCTATAGTACGAACTACATGTCTTATGAAAATAACTTTTCTGTGTTTGTGTTTCACTTCTTCTCTGATACCTGTGACCATCACCAAGTTTAATACATGTTACTAGGCTACATGTGAAACCCCATTTTCTCTTGCTATTGTTTTACACCATAAACTACCAAGAAAGAAATATAGTCCAAGGTGAACACAACATTAATCGGATTCTCAGGGAATATATATTATGTGAATGACTGATAAACAAAGTTATAAACACAGACTTGTTTGATGAAGATCTAGTAAAGGGCTATTTACTGTAGCCAGAACTTCTATAGTACTGGCACGGTGCAAAGTTATGAGAAAAATTAGATTTTAATCTCCTCTGGAATATCTAGTATCCACATTGAGTGACTGTATACTGAGAGTAAAATTTTGTCAGCAGATCATAATGTTACATTTCCTTGGTATTAGAGTGTATTTATTTTCAAGGCTATCATGTTGCCAACAATATACTGGACAACATAGCCAGTAGTAAGTGAATTGAATTAGTAAATAGTTTAGAAACTGCTGTAGTACAGAAAACATTTTTATGACATTTTTTAATTTCTGTTTTGAAACAATGACATTTATCACATTTCATTATTCAAAACCTTGAGGAGTGCAAACGTGTACAAGTATGGAAAGCCACAGTTGTGTTAACTCTAAAGAAAACAATATATTGACTATATGATGTGAACATATCTTTATATGATGTAAACAATTCATTATATGATGCGAGTACATCATTATGTGTGACAGTTATTGACATGGGTTTACAAGTATATTAACTCCATTTATAATACTGTACTTGATAATTAGCTGAATTAATAAATATTAATAGTTCACTCAATCTAAGAGATATCCTAGATCTTTTGGTTACTAAACCATGAATATTGTGTACCTCCATGAACAGACAATTATACTTTTCATAGGGTTCCTATCTAAAGAGCTTTATACATGTGAAGCAATGGATTTGGGATAGCAATTTACCAGATACACTTAAAATTAATGAAAATGTAACATGTAAAATTAACTGTGCAGTGTGCGGTATTATGCTTTGAGAATAGAGTGTCTTTTGCAAGAACAAAAAGAATGTTTCTTGTCAACAGATGGGGGGGGGGGGGGTCATTGTGGTTTTTTATTTGTCAGAGGGGGGGTTGGGTTGTTTTGTGAATGAATTGCAGGGGGGTCACTATTTTTAAGTACAACATGAACAAAAAGTCACCGGCCCACCCCAGGCCGTAAAAACTGATCACTCCCTTAATGGGGATGCATCTGGGGATGTATTGATGAAGGAATATGGTCGAAATTTATATCTCAAAAAATACATGATCAGTGAGACTGAAATTTGGTGAGATGTTTCTAGAAGTGTTATTCTACAGACCTTCTTCAAATACTTTGACACAATTGCCCTAGCAACCATGACCACGCTCTTAGCAACCAAATGGCAGTATATTTTGGTCAAATAACAATATCATCTGGTAGGTGAGTAAACATTCAAAAATTGTATGCAAATATCCCTAGCAACCATGAACACGCCCATAGCAACAGCCAAATGGTGGTATTTTTGACAAAGATAACAGGGATTAATAGACAAGTGAAAAAACATTTATAACAAATGTATGTAAACTTGCCCATAGCAACAGCCAAATGATCACGTATATTGCAAAGATAACAACTGGGATTGATAGACAAATGAATAAACATAAACAAAGTGTATGCAATGTACCTAGAAACTGGACCACACCCATAGCAACAGCCAAATGATCACGTATATTGCAAAGATAACAACTGGGATTGATAGACAAATGAATAAACATAAACAAAGTGTATGCAATGTACCTAGAAATAGGACCACACCCATAGCAACAGCCAACTGATCATGTATATTGCAAAGATAATATCAGGGATTAATAGCCAAATGCATAAACTTTCAAATAATGTCTGCAAATATACCTAACAACGAGACCACACCCATAGCAACAGCCAAATGATCACGTATATTGCAAATATAACATCAGGGATTCATAGACAAGTGAACAAACATAAAAAAATGTATGCAAATATGTCTAGCAACATGACCACGCCCATAACAACAGCCAAATGATCGCATATATTGCAAAGATAACAACATGGTTGGATACGATAGGCAACTGGATAGTCATTCAGCAAATGAACACATATACCTAGCATGCATCAACATGTTGATAAACATTTTTAAAAACTGTTCAGTTGTGCTACAATACCTTTGGTGCTATTTTTTTTTAATATTCCCTTTACCCGACCGACCCTATATTTATGTAATCCAGTTGAATGATGAGAAATCTTCACTGTAGGATTAAAAGAAACCACAATATCACTCCTCAATCTATCAATCGATCAATCAAATATCTATAGTGCCAATTTGTAGAGCAATGTTCTGTTCTGTAGCTCTGAATGGCTAAAGCACACCATATGCTTCAGTTTTGATTTGAAATAGTCCTGGCTGGAGGCTTGGCGAATGGTAAGATGACAACCCAACAACACATACTGGAATGCAGGATCTATAAAACAAATAGGTCATTATAGTTTCAATCTGACTTTGGATTAAATTATCATTTCTAAGGCATGCATATTGTTAAAGTAATGATTAATATTAACTGACAAGTGTCAACAACATGTACACACACACTTATTTTTGAAACATTTTTTTCCTCTAAATTTTTTTAATGGTGTTACATTGAGAAACAAATATAAAGCCCTTATTGTGTTTGTATCCAATGGAAAGATTTTTCGATGGAATTTGGTTGAGTAAGTTAATTGATGTAGCAGATTGTAATCTAACTCACACTGTGTGTGCTTTTGGATTAAATATATGTATCTCAGATTCACACAAATCATCTTTATTTCTTGTTTAATTGCAAGTTCAGTTATTTAAAACAATTTATACAGTTGCAAGTCAGTCAGTTGACAGGCATTTAATGATGTTTTTGTTTTAAAAAAGTTTCAGTGAAAAGGATTTCTGATTTTGTTTTGTTTTGTTTTGTTTTGTTTTCTTTGAGACAGGGTCAATAATTGAAACTCGGTGCAAACCTTTGTTCCTATGTTGTAATATGTATAGTGCTAGAGTGCATTCCACCATTACTTGATATCTATAGATTTAAAGTGAGACTGAGACTGAGCTTGTAACAATTAAATCGACTTTATAATTAAAATGACAAATAATCATGTAATTAATCTAAATATTTTGCTGAATTTTCATGACTATCAATACAGGCTAGTTTGTTCTGAATAAGTTCTTTGATGCTATGCTTACATGTGCAAGCAAATATTTAAAGTTCTGTAATGGGAATCTTCATAGATTATAAAGTTAAATCTAAATTGCATTTAGCTACTCTTCGATATAGAGAGATCAAGTTGTTTTGTTCCATTTCTATATTAATTTATAAAAAATAACCATACATAGTAGCCCTAATCTCCTGACAAACTTTATCTGTTGTGACATATATACTATCTTATGGTTGATATATATATATATATATATATATATATATATATATATATATATATATATATATATATATATATATATATATATATATATATATATAGAAAAAAAATGCATAAGCATTTCTTTGTACTACAGTCCTAGCAGCATTATATATTTTTTACTTCTATATAATATATATATATATATATATACTAATTCAGTGTAAGAGGTAAGTCATAAACTGAAGGAAAAGCGCTCAATACTGAGAAGTAAAGCTGTATTACACAAACAAGATTACAATATATATATGCTTACCAACAATATTATAAACTTTGATAGTGCAGAAGTAACATCTCTACTCAAATCCCCAAAATCCCCCTGGATGTGAATTGTAGGCATAGACACATGTTAAAATATTTATCTATCAGTTATGGAGCTATGCATTTCGAGTACACCGACATTATTTTTGAGGATTGATTGATGGGTCACTGTGTTTATTGTGATGGAAGATTAATTCTTTTCTACAATGAGATGACTGAATGAACTGTAGTACATATATTTGTCTTGTCCCCAAAGTCTTTATGCCTGCTAAAACATACATCAACATTTCGATTTGAAATTAGAACCTAAAAGGCTATGGATAAAGTGGATGAAATAAAATTTAAGAGCCCAAAACCTCCAGAACTCTTAATAGCATCATTACACCTCAGATGACAGTGAGATTTTTAGTCAACCAAAATGATCCTCTGACCTGTCTTATAAAACTTGGAAATGATTACTCAAAATGGCATATAATTTCATGTTATAAAACCCCCCAGAGCTTCCATTGAAGACTCACGAGGACCCCATGAGAGGTGGACATGTTTCCAGCTCCACCCTGCATCTTTTACTGTCAAGCTTCTATTAAACACGTTTTGATTTTTTTGAAGGTTTGAACCGTATGTATAAAGAATAGAGATTTCTTGCATATAGCACCTCTGAACTACATTCATTTTAGGAAAAAAAAAAAATCTGTTAATGCCAATAAATGATGCCTCGGAGACAGGATGTGCTGTGGGGAGGCAAGCTCCATGTGCAGATGTTCTAGCAAACAGCCATGTTGTGAAGTCACTCACCTGATGAGAAACCTCACACCATGGAAGACGTGATACTTGAGTGTTACCAGCCACCAGTGGGGACATGTACTGTAAACAGGGTGGACCAGCGTTTTGGCAGGCATCTTAGCAAACAGCCATGTCATGGAGTGTGCCTTGGGTGGGTCTCCTCACGATGGAGTGTATGGTACCTGTTTGGTGGTAGCCTTTGGTGTATGTGTGGGGTCAGAGCATTATGTGTGAGTGGAGTATTACGTATAGGCGGGAGTTTGGTACATGCAAGGTGTGTAATTAGGGGAGGGTGGGTGATGGTACTTGTGCTCACTGTACGAATGTTAGCAGTGAAAGGCTGAGTGGAGATGTTAGTTAGTAATTTACTATAGTGTAACAGGATATAAGTGTTTCGTTTCAGATTGCAGCCTGTGCAGTTGGGGGAGTCATCCCCCTGGCATTAACCATGATTATATGATCATATGCAATAATCCACAAATTAAAGTAACATACTAACATTGATTATTTTTCAAACCAGGTACTTCTGGCAAGTTAGAAATGAAAGTTATTCCAACTGTACCTACTGAATGGACCATGCGCCCAGGAAAAGCAGCAACATTGACCACGAGAGACATTGATGGTTGTCTAGAGCAAATAACATCACTGAATGATCTTCCTCGGGTGAGAGACCATGTAGAAAGTATGGAAGGACTAGAAGTGGAGAAAGTGGGGCAAGGCTGTTTATCAGTGGTGTTGGACTGCTCAAATCTGGACTCACTGGAATCTCTTTGGCAAGATTATGAAAGTGGAAAACTGAATTGGCTGTTTGAGAAAGATATTATCACTGAAGATATCCTTGAAAGATCAAGTGCAACTAGGATACCATTACAGACAACTATTGAAAGATGGCAGTATGAACTGTGTAAGCTTATACTTACAACAGATCTAGAAGGTATGGTGGAAAACAATACATATTTTCAAGCACAAATCAAGTATAAGGGCACTTGCAGATGTAGTGATGTGTCTTGGCTTATATAAGTCTGTCACAAACTATATGCATGTGTTAAACTAGTTATATGTAAATAGTAGTACAGCTACTTTTAAATAGGTTGCTTAGTTTTCAATTGTGGAAAAATTTACACCTTAAGAAACTGCTTAGAACATTTTCAGGTATAAGGCCAAAATATTGCATCAGTATTTAGAGAGGTGCTACATTGAGTGCATTGAAGAAAATGGACAATCAACATGAATATACCATAGGTGCTAGTGTCGACAATGTGATGGGTAAGAAAAGCTTATGTGCCTCAAAAAAATGTACATTCAATTTTTAGCTAAATTGTTTATAGTTGCAAGGTGATAGACAAATACCATACCTTGTCAAATTTTTAATTTCATGTACATGTAGATGTGCCTCAACCAAAAGAGAAGAGCTGTGGTATCTGTGGAGAAAACAAAGAGCTCATCACCATTAATAAGGAAGGCACATGTGCTTCTGGCCTGTCAACCGAAAGTAGACAAAGCACTCCTGACCTACCCCATAAGGTATGAAATGTGTTAACATGATCTGGGAAACTTTGTCAGTGTATCCATCAGTCATCACATTCACAATCATTTCAAGTCAGTTTTCAACTTAGGCCATAAAAAAATTGTGTGGTTCTGATTATGCTCAATTTTAGAATAGGGAGGGTAGGTAGATTTTTTATTTTATTTTATTATATTTTATTTCTGTGAATGTCTAGCTCAGTTTTCCATTGTTTTCCAAATGGTCACTGTGTTATTTATGTCTTCCTATCGGATGTACAGCCATTACAGATTGGAAGAAGAGTTTTAGATTGTCTTTCAGTCTCTTTCTCGTGAGACTTTACAATTTTTGCATTTTTTTCTCTCAAATACATTTTAAAAAAGTAAAGGGTCGGCAGTGAAAAACTAGGTGGGGTCGGGTACTGGAACCAATTTTTTTTAGGCCTTAGTCTGGTACAGATATTAGATTTTAAGTGAAGACCACATTCGTACATATTCTTTTAGTAGACTTGATCCATTTTGGCAGTACCGATTATCGTGTAAAGTCTGTACTGTATATTTTAGGGACTATTCCAAAAATAAACTTAGGAATGACTAGCAACAAACCTATAGACAAACAATTTCAAGATATTTATATATAGACTGTTGTGCACTTTAATATCATTTGTGCAAGTGTTATCGTGAAGTCATTTGTTTTATGGTTACTATAGACTGTATAGTCATTCAAGCATCCTCTATATTGACCCAGATTTTTCACATCCTTAGAAATACACCATTGTCAATGTCATCACCATTAAGTACCCAAGGAAATCAGTTGTGTCAACATCCAACAACTTGATAAGTTGCACAACACAGAGGGCGCCCTCTTGGTGCTATCATACACTTTATAGGAAGCAAGGCATGAATTAACACAGCTGAAAAACTTTCTACTAAAATGAAAGTTCATTAAATCTGTATACATGTATTCTCAACTTTTACTTCATATACATGTACTTGCATCATGCATAATTCATTATCTTTTTGTCTACATGTTATTGTCGTTGTTGTCTTTTTAAAAACTGCTTGTAAACATATAGATGTGTATGCATGTAGTGTGTTGTCTGCCCAGCTTATTGAAGAATGTTTTCATTTGATAATTAGATTATTGCCAAAGAAGAAGGCCAACATACAAAGGACAAGATTGTTGATGAAAAGCAATCAGAGGAGAATGAAAGTGCTGTTGTACGGTCTAAAGGTGAATAGAGTATTTTCTTATAATCCACAAACAGGTCAAATGTTTTTAGCCCAGTTGAACCTTAGAGATGTAAAATAATTAACTTAGCAATATCTCTATTTCCATGTACATTTTTATCCTCCATAATTTTACAATATGTATGTACATATTTCAAATTGGTATTTCAAATACAATCATTACAGAAACAGACCTTGCTATAATATCAATTGACCCTGATATGTTTGACAAAAGGAGAGTGGAAAAGGTTATCAGTAAGATCCACAATGAAGCTGTGAAAGCAAGGCAGAACTACAAAGTGAAAGCAAAGGGAGTTGACCAGGTGGCTAAAGAAATCAGAAATGTTGCAGTCCTTAAAACAAAGTCTGGAGGCCTGCTCAGAAAACTTATGAGTGCCAAGGCAGGAATGTTATCTTTGCTTGGTATAAAGAAATTACTGGTATTGGATAGAAATCAACACCACTGTATAAGTGGTAAAGTGATACACAGGCACATCATTGATGGTAAGTAAATGCCTATTGGATAGAAATCAACACCACTGTATAAGAATACACAGGCACATCATCGATGGTAAGTAAATGCCTATAATAGCCCTCAATTGCAATTATAACATTATTTCTAGATATTTCCCCAAAAAATTTTTCTCCGTTCAGCAAAGGAAAATATGAGTGACTTAAAGTCATAGTATGAGTTGCTAGACGAGTAGTGACAAACTGTAGGTCACAAGTATTTTCTTGTTAATATGCATGTGTACACTTGCAAACAGTTTGGTGATATTCATCTTCTGTGAAGAACATCAAACCAAGGTACTTGACTATTAAGACTTTAGTTGTTATCTTACATGTCGCAGAATCTATTGATATAGTAATATTATCATACCTATACAGTTTAATAAATACCTTGACTGTGAATGCTGCTTTGTAGTATAACTATTGACTGTGACCAAAAAAGTGTACAAGTCAATGTGTGTGTAAGCTAAAAATATTATTGTACATAATAATCAAATAAATCTAAAGAATATAGTAGAAAGTATGACTCTTTCATCAACTTGTAACTTATTTTGACTATCATGTTCATTTCACAAGTATGGTAGTGCTATACTATGGGGATACAACTATAAGTTATTAATATAACACTACTATATTAATGGACTGAGATGTAAGTTAGAATTATACCTCACTTATGCTGCAGCCACTGTTATTGGTAGGGGGCCACATAAATGTGACATGATATGACATGATGATGAATCAACTGATATATAACCCTGTCTGTTTTGATGTTACCCTATGATGTCATTTGAATGACTGTGAATGCTTTGTATGCACGAGAAATTGATGGTGACAAGTAAAACCCAGAGGTAAAACCCAACAGGATGTTAATGTACCTATAGCAAGTATTAGCTTAACATTTAATTATAACACGCTGAGAAATATAGCTATTTTTATGTATAAAACTGACATGACCATGACAGTATTAAGATGCAAGGATGGCCACTATGATGGTTACTGGTAGGGCTGTAATGAGTCTTCCAAACTACATGTACAAAACAAAATGTACTGCTAACAGTAAATTTTGTCAACCTTTACACAGTCGGTGGCAACACTTGACTCAACTCTGACAACACCACTTTGAGTCAGCTTTATTGTTGAGTCATCCTAGAAACAAATAACATATATTTTACATTTCACAGATCTTAACAGTGATGGTATAGACATTGACACCAAATATGCAGACACAAACAGTGGAAATCTCAGAGGTGTTCCGTTGTTGACAGATGCAGTATCGGAAAAAGAGTACTTAAGAATGATCAGAAACCTCACAATAGAAAATGGAGAATTAAAGAAGGAGAAGGAATCATCTGAGGTAGTAATGAAAGTGTCTGTAGGTCAGAAAGACTTTGAACTGGAAACAAGGAAAATTCTACTAAAAGATGCACAAAAGAAAGTAGAAACTTTATCAAGACAACTGGCACAGTCTAAGGTACAATCTACACAGGAAGATGAATTCCTCTCTCTAAAGGTGAAAGAGCTACAGAATCTAGTAGACCAGAAACAGCAAATGATTGATGAGATACAGAAAGATATGACTAAATGTCAACAACTGTTATCAGATTTGTTTGATATGGTAGACAGCTATACAAGGGATGACCCATCAAAGGTATGTATAGAATATGTTACAGTGACAAATTACCAGTACAAAAATCATATTAAGGTATTTTTTAGCTTTTCATTGGAGAGTTCAGTGTGAGCATTATGTAATGATACTTGTAATAACATTTCAGTAACCATGGAAACATAAGATATGATAACTGTGCCTTGCAATATCTATGAAACAACATAGATTTGATAGATACTTTTACAATTTCCAATACTTAAAAACATTTCACTTTTTATTGAGATAAAGACCATCACTTTTCCAAAACAGTATTCAAAATCACAACTTTTGTTCAGGCTATTAATAGTCATGTGTATAACTTACATAAATTGTTGTGATACACAATGGATATGAGTGTACTACAGTGTGATTTTGTTGTAGATAAATTAAACCTTCTCAGTTTTTGTTTATCTTTATATTATGATGGTGTATATTTGTAATATAGGAGCAGCTGATACATAAAGTCAAGATGTTCTTACTTGGTGAAGATGAAAAAGCAGAGGATAGCAGTTCATCTCCAGAAAAGAAAGAGATCTGGAAACCAGAGAAAGTGCCAAAGGTTACAGCAGAAAGTCGTTCCAAATTCGTTGACAAATTGAATGGCTTTGTTTGTTTGTATCAGTTACACCATCCTGTATATTTGCTCTATATTTCTTAAAGTTATATATAAAAGACCATGACTTTGAATTTTATATGGTAGTAATTATGAGTTCAAATACTCCCTGAGTACCAACTGGATTTTGGCTCTGTTATATAATATTATACATTTTTAATAATGTTTATCCAAAACAGAAAACTGTTACAGAAGTCATCTTGTGTGATCAAGCAATTTTATGTACATTCATTGTGCACTCATTTACATATCATTTGCATATGGATATTCACTCAAACTGTAAAATTACCACACTTTTAAGATATGAGTCAAATATTCACTTAAATTTGTTATTTAAAATACAATTATGTGTAGTAGTTTGCGTGCATCATAAAATTTATGTGTTGATATCAGTTATCATGTAAAGTTTGTAAATACAGTATCTTGTGAATACATACATATGATACATACATACATACATACATAACATACATGCATATATGTACACACAGATAGACAGACAGACAGACAGACACACACACACACCAAATTGCCCATTTGAGATAAAGTTATTGAATTGAATAATTTACATGTGTGCCAATGACGCTACAATGCAAGTTGGTACATGTACCTGGGGTGTATTTGCTCTCTTAAAGCATAGAATAAGACATTGAATGGTGATAGATGATAAATACAATAACAGAAGCAGACCATTTTAAAACTACATGTAAATTAAGTCATACCTTTTGAATATTATCTTGCAGGGTAAGACACAATTGCATTGGGTTACATGTACAAGTGTTATTGGAAATGATTGCAAACAGTGAGTTTTTGTGTGAAATAGGTATTTTTACTTTGCCTGGTAGAGTTGAACAGATTGACATGGAGTATATCTCACATGGGGACTTATAGAGTTTTAGATTACCACTCAAACAAGTTAATTTTGTCTTACAGAGCTGGACAGACCTACACATTGCAGCTTTAAATGGTGACACAGAGTCTGCCCTGAAACTTATAGAGACAGGGACTGAAGACATTGATTTGGTTACAGCTGAAGGTTACACAGCATTGCATATTGCTGCTTCTAACAACAATCTCAATATGGTTAAGTGTTTAGTGGAAGCCAAAGCCAAGTTAGATATGAAAGACAAGGTAGGTGTACCCACATGGATGATAAATTTCAAATATCAAATGTCATTTAATGATCTGCTGCATTGGTATACATACACTAAGTTTTGTAAGTTTTAGTTACAGTTAAAAGATAATATGTGTATTAAAATCAATTTCTTTGGTAAAGTAAGAATAATGGAATTAAATATGATCACGAATAGTTCCTGTTCGATAAAAATTCTAAATAAATGTAGTTGGCAAGCCTGGTGGCAACAGTCTCTGCTACCATGTGTTGTGGGAGATGCAAATGGTTATAGACAATATTTTGCATGTTTGACAAGTCAGCATCTGGAATGACATCTGAGACTGGATATAGCACAGGTACACTGGGGATGGTGTGATTGGATCATTGGGTGGGTGATGAATTTCCCCAATTGGTTTGTGAAGGGATGTATCATTGTTTTGAGTTGCTTTCATTTTGATGGGTAAGGTTTCAGTGGCTGTGTTACCAATTGTTATGATCAACTTCTTTAAGTGTCAATGCTTGAGATTACTTGTTTGCTGATTGGGAGTTGGAATGATAACATGGAGGAATCATGCAAACTTTCCTCGGTCTATGAAGTTGGTTGTGTAATATTGTAAGCTGTAGTACTAAACACAGGAATGTAGTTTAGATAACGATTAAAGATAAGAGTATAAAATGTGCAGGAGATAATTTTGAGTAGATGCTTGCTGTGTGCATACTACTAGTAGAGGTGAGGAAAGACCAATGCAGCCATGATGAGGTTATTGTGTCAGAATGTATGGATTGAGATCAATCTGATTAAAATCTGACATGGTGAAAGCAGCTAGATGCCTTTATTTGCCTCAGTCTATTTCTATTGTTTTGTATCGTTTGTTTTGTTCTGGATGATCACGTGGGAAATAAGGCAGCGATCACCCAGAACAAAACAAACGATATGAAACAATGGGAATAGAGGTACATAAAGGCATCTAGCCACTTTCACCACATCAGATTTTAATCAGATTAGATAAAGATGTAATTGGGTTTCACAGTTGAGTGTTGTTTGCAGATGTGGGATGTGTTCCTTCAACATTAACATTGACTGTCAACAGTGACTGTGTGCATGCTATTATCATCACCAAATTTATGTAAAATAACTTTTCTCTAATTGTATGATCCTATAATATAATATGCAATTCCATAAATTATTCTTAGGATAATTTCCTCATATATCTTTTTTTTTCATTGATACCCTGGATATATCATGATAAGAATACTGAACATGAACAGCTTCACATTTCATAAAGATAGGAATTATATATACACACTACCTGATAGCAAGTATGAATGAAAGCTAATATAAGATAAGAATTATCTATACACACTACCTGCTAGCAAGTATGAATGAAAGCTAATATAAGATAAGAATTATTATACACACTACCTGCTAGCAAGTATGACTGAAAGCTGATATAAGATAAGAATTATCTATACACACTACCTGCTAGCAAGTATGAATGAAAGCTAATATAAGATAAGAATTATCTATACACACTACCTGCTAGCAAGTATGAATGAAAGCTAATATAAGATAAGAATTATCTATACACACTACCTGCTAGCAAGTATGAATGAAAGCTGATATAAGATAAGAATTATCTATACACACTACCTGCTAGCAAGTATGAATAAAAGCTAATATAAGATAAGAATTATCTATACACACTACCTGCTAGCAAGTATGAATGAAAGCTAATATAAGATAAGAATTATCTATACACACTACCTGCTAGCAAGTATGAATGAAAGCTAATATAAGATAAGAATTATCTATACACACTACCTGCTAGCAAGTATGAATGAAAGCTGATATAAGATAAGAATTATCTATACACACTACCTGCTAGCAAGTATGAATAAAAGCTAATATAAGATAAGAATTATCTATACACACTACCTGCTAGCAAGTATGAATGAAAGCTAATATAAGATAAGAATTATCTATACACACTACCTGCTAGCAAGTATGAATGAAAGCTAATATAAGATAAGAATTATCTATACACACTACCTGCTAGCAAGTATGAATGAAAGCTAATATAAGATAAGAATTATCTATACACACTACCTGCTAGCAAGTATGAATGAAAGCTGATATAAGATAAGAATTATCTATACACACTACCTGCTAGCAAGTATGAATAAAAGCTAATATAAGATAAGAATTATCTATACACACTACCTGCTAGCAAGTATGAATGAAAGCTAATATAAGATAAGAATTATTATACACACTACCTGCTAGCAAGTATGGATGAAAGCTGATATAAGATAGGAATTATCTATACACACTACCTGCTAGCAAGTATGAATGAAAGCTGATATAAGATAGGAATTATCTATACACACTACCTGCTAGCAAGTATGAATGTAAGCTAATATAAGATGAGAATTATTAAACATTAAACATTGGGGTAATGTAACTGAGTCTCTAATGAATAATTCAATTCTTATGTAAAATATATTGCACTGCAAAACATCATTGGTATGAAAATTAATTGTTGCATGAAAAGATCTGCTGAATCAGTGATCATGACAGTTTTGAGGTGATATAGCAAATTTAAAATTTGCTAGATATTGTCCTCAATATACACTGTGTATGGATTAGATACATTATAAGTATGTACCATACCCGTGAGTTTATCACAGTAGTACAGATGTGGTATCAGGCAATGTTGTGCAAATTAGGTATAAAAATGTCATTTTTAGCACAACTGAACTGAAGGTTCAGTAGTGCTGTAGGCATGGCAAAGTGTCTGTCTGTCTGTCTGTCTGTCTGTCTGTGTGTGTGTGTGTGTGTGTGTGTGTGAACAACTTAAAGTCAAAAACTCCTGAACCGATTGCTTTGATATTTGGTGGTCATATTACTTCTGGTGTCTAGTTGGGAAATTGTTCAAATGAAAATGATTGCATCAGAGAAGTGGGTTTTTGGTCAAAAAATGTGATTTTTGGTCATAACTTTAAATTCCAAAAGTACTCGGCAGATTGGCATGAAAGTTGATGGGAATATTCTTAGATGTGAGTAAATTAAGATTTGTTCATGACATGGTGATCCCTTGGTAATGTGCAAATTAGGGCTAAAAATGTGTGTTTTTGGTCAAAACCTATAATTCCTAAACTACTCAGCAGATTGCAGATTGGGCTGAAGTTTAAGAGGGATGCATCTGTGGTATAGATGAAGAACTATTAAGTATATATTGATCTCATCAGTAATATGCAAATTAGGTGTAACAATGTGAATTTTGGTCAAAAATTTATATCTCAAAAAGTACTAGGTCAGTGAGATTGAAACTTGGTGATATGTTTCTGGAAGTGTTATTCTGGAGATTTTCTTCAAAATACTTTGACACAAATCGCCATAGCAGCCATGACCTCGCCCTTAGCAACAACTAAATGACAGTTTACCATCATCTGGTAGGCAAGTGAGCAAACATTCAAAAATGTATGCAGAAATCCCTAGCAGCCATGACCACGCCCATAACAACAGCCAAACGGTCATGTATTTCACAAAGATAACAGGGATTGATAGACAGTTTAACAAACATTCAAAACATGTATGTAAATTTGCCTAGCAACAAGACCGCCCATAGCAACAACCAAATAATCTCGTATATTGCAAAGATAACAGGAATTGAAAGACAAATGAATACATTCAACAAGTGTATGCAAATGTGCCTAGCAACAAGACCATGTCCATAGCAACAGCAAAATGATCACACACATTGCGAAGATAAGAACAGGGATTAATAGACAATTGACCGATCGCCCTGAGCACTGTAGCCACGCCCCCCCTTAGTTACTGTTGCTAACTACGACAAACATTGCAAAAACTACGACAGAAACATGGCGTCCAATGTAAACAAAGCGTCTCTTACAGATTTCCCTGGAACATTTTGTGAGAGCTATTTGCAGTATATTCCATCACTTAGACAACGACAGCGGGCGAGAGCCTTTGCAAGTGGGGGGTTATGTTGAGGATGTTACTTTTTTTTTCACCAACTGTAATATTATTTCTGTGAATGCTAAGTGTTGGCGTAGCCAACGTTAGTCAGAGAAACCACACAACATGTGTATGGATGTTGAAATAAACCGGAAGACGATTACTTCGCACAGCTGTTCGTGTAAAGCTGGGTACGTATATATTTTATTATTTCACTTTTTTATGTCAACGTTCTTGGGTATTTCATATTTGTTAACGTGACAACCAAATCTCAAGACTGATGAATCATAGTGTGAGTCAGTGACAAGCTCGGGTATGCGCGCCATATTTTTTTTTCAAATTTGCCATTGTTGTTAGCTATTTCTTCGCTGTTATTTGTCGCTTACAATATTTACGTTATCTTTATGTCACTGACTGACATTACCCTTCGTTAAAGTAAACTCTCTCAGTTCGAGTTCATTGACGCATCGTGACCCATTTCTCGTGATCGTGAAGAGGCTCGACATGCGTACATTTTGCATTTTATGATACTACATGTATTCAAATGAGAAACCATAGCAGATTGTTCGAATTGAACGACCTTGAGAAGGCCACGCCACTTTTTGTTATGGAAAAGATAAACGAGCCGCGTAGTGTGTGTGATTGTGGATGACGACCATCTCGATATTTTGTATACGTCTTATTCAGTTGTGTCTGTGTGTGTGTCTGTGTGTGTGTGTGGGGGGGGGGGGAATGAGTGTAGGTATGTGTTTCTGCATATATACATGTAGAATTATATTTTCTGCATTTGAATCTTCTTTTTATATTATATAATTTTTTTTTTTTTAAATATTTTCCAGAGTATGAAGACACCATTCAAATTATAATTTTGGTTTGCAGTTTGCTTATATTTTTGAGGTATACACTTGTGTAATCTATGTTAACCCTGTTAAAATTGATATTATTGTAATATAATTTCATTTAGTTTGATTGATAGTATCACTAACAATGTTCACACTATGAATGCAATCATTGTCAATGTATGGAACATAAATGTTTACACCCATAACTTATTAATTGTAAAAACTATCATGCTCACTTCTTTTAATTTCACTATTTCTTGAACCATTTCACAAAATTTCATTCAACTTTGTACACAAATACACTCTACTATTTCCTCTTGTGTTGTTTGCATTTGTTTTGTTTACTCCAGGCATTATATGTTATAAACAATACCATAATTTTTATTACAGGATTGCTGGTTCATGTGCCCATATACTGGCTTTAGTAATGTCTATCCAAGAGTGGCTGTTGCTCGGTCTAAGAGATATTCCAGAACAAATATCTTCAACTGGCAGACCACAGCAGTGGGACAAACCAAGGGGATCTAAGATCACCCCAGAACCTGCATCCCAAATGGTTATTTGTAAGCCAGGGAAAATAAATCGTAAAAGGAAGCCAGTAATGGCAGAATTTGTTGATACTAGGTATGTATACAGATACAATCTGATTTAAAAAGCTATGGTATATTTAGTCTTCAGATTTAGTTTTGTATTGATTTCCGTAAACTTATGTCACACAACACAAAATTCACAATAAAGAGTAAAGGATATAAAGACACTCACAGTCACCATCACTCACATAATAACTTTCAAGTCACCTGGTATTCATTAATGCAGTTTATACAATTTATTTACATATTTTTAGGGGTTCTGATAATTTCTCTGTACATATTGAATTATAAAACTAGTACTGATATTGAAAACAGTTTATATTGAATACTCATTCTCACTTCAGCTTTAAACAACTTGTGTACTGAAAACATCAAAAAACATGTGACATGTTTAAAACTAATTGCTTTATGCTAAAAAGCCAAGATGAGCTAAAAGTGTGTGCTTTGTTAATGTACAAATTGAAACTCATAGCAACTAAGAAAAAAATAACACAAAGATTTCACTAAAATGTGTATTCAACTCATGCTGTTCGATCCAGCTATTACTATTCAGGTTATCCCATACTAAAATACATTTTGTTTTTATTCTTAATCAGTTTAAGTGCTGTCATCATGCATCAGCATCATAGAAGACACATAGTTAATCATAGTTTCTATAATCTTGCACTGCTGTGGTTGTGTCCCTTAAAAGCTGTATATTATGTTTTCTCTATTGTAGGACTGATGCTGCAAAACACAATGACTTGGAGATATTACAAGGTCTGAAAACTCCAATTTCATACCTCTGTAGTGGACCAAGTGTCATGGCCGATACACAATATGGCCCAGTTCCACTTGGTAGTGCTCTAATCTATCACGTAAGTAATTTATTTTTTATTAATCACAATTGTTATTACTTTTTTCTAGAATTCATTTTAAAAAAGTTCAGGGTTGGTAGCGAAAAGCTAGGTGGGGGTCGGGGTACTCTGGTGGGTAATGGTTACGTATATACCCTGGTGGAAAAAAAATACAACCACAAACTCTACAAACAATCAATAAATAGTGGTCAAAAGTCTATATTTTAGCACAAAAAAAAAAGGGGGGGGGGGGTCGACAGTCTACATTTTTGCCAAAAACAGAGGTCAAATGTCTACAAGGTAACAACCACAATGTTGACATGCTGTTCCAATTGTCTGAGTGCGGGTCATGAGTTTTGAACAATTTTGAAAAACGTGACACGTGCATGTTTCAGTCATTGCTAGTTCATTTGCTGCCAGGAAGCCTCAGTGAGGGGTGCTTATTTCCAATTATGATGACTGAAAATAACCCGTGGAAACAACTTTGTTCAAAATATGGGGTCAATTGTTTTACATGCATTCAAAGAGGTATGTCAAATCTCTACATAATACTTTTGTGGATGACTCACAATAGAAAAGGGGTTCGGAAAACAGCACTAATAGAAATAACAATACAAGCAAGTAGTACTATATACTAGTACACACTGGGAACTCTGTTCTTTATATGAACGAGCGTTCCAACTTGTAACTGAAACTTACATCACACAAGAATGCACGTGCACTCCAACTTGTAACTGAAACTTATATCACACAAGAAATTTTGATTTGATCGTCTGCCTTATCGTCGGGCTTTCTATTGGAGTTAGTGAGCGTTGATCCACCCCCCCCCCTCCTCCACTCCCCCCACCCCTCCGATTTAAACTTAATATTAGTTAATCTTTCTCTTGTATCAAAAATGGTTGGAAATTTGTTAGGAAAGCACACACAAACCATATTTGGTTGATGCTTGTAAACATGGAAAGGTCAATTCTTCTAGATAAAATTCTAAAATTCTTTATCCGAGAAATTGCCCTTTCCACGTGTACCCTATGTTTCGCTATCTTCCTCGTCATTTGTACATCACTCTCACTCATTTGCATATTTGACTGGGCAAATGGGGGTATATTTACTTGTAAACCAATACTTCTCATTTCATCTTCAATTAATACCCCTTTGTCTATAAATGAATCACCCCTTTCCAAATGCCCCAAATCAATCAAACCCTTTAGAAAACTAATCAACCCACCCTCATTACAAATTGCCTTGTCTGAAATTGAACCTGAAAATAAAGTGGAAATAAATATTACAGCTCCCCTTGGATCAACGCCCACTAACCCCTTCAGTGTGTTGGTTGCCTTGTAGTCAGAATAACTCTGTGACTGACAAGTAAGGGCACTTGGGCGTTGTATTTTGATCTCCGTACCATCAAATATTGCCATTGTTGTTGGAAATTCTTCTCTGAAGCCAGGGGGCATGTTTTGTATAATGAGATTTCTGTGGGGCCATATCGGAACAGAATTAAACTTAAAATACATAAAATTAATCCAACTTTTAAAAATAATACCAACATCTTGTGGTGAAAGACAAAAACGAAAAGCTAAATCTTTATAATGAAAACCTTTACGTAACTTCATTAAAACAAGTAATAATTGATCAGCTGAACTCATTTCCTTGATACTTGATATTTTTTTGGTAAAATTAATAAATGTAGAAGAAGGTTGGCCATTAGGTAGAAGAAAACTTAAAATTGTGAGAAAAGTTGTAAAAGCAAATCCTGTATAATATTGACATAAATTTTTAATGTTGCTGCTCTTCACTTTATTGGCTGTTAATTTATCTTCTTGTTCCCTGATTAGTGTGATCTCTTCTTCAAGTTGTATGATTTTCCGGTGTAAATTATCATTTATAAGGGTTGACTTTCCCAACTCCTGCTTCAATCTTTCATTTTCAGCTGTAAGGTATAGTATATCGATCGGTTCAATCCCTGAAAATAGAAAAGAAATGTCAGATTATTTACATTTGTTAAGTCCTTTTTTATTTTTTTTTATTTTTAGGCAGAATTCCTAAGTCCTATCAGAGGCCCTGTGGATAGTGATACAGGATGTGGTGACATCTTATTCCCAAAACCTTCTCCTATTCAAACCAATTCCTTTGATCCTCATGACTGGGATGAACTTGCAATGTCACAGCAGGAGGCAGTAGAATTAGAAAAACAAACAGTAGGACAATCAAATTGTCAAAAGTGGTTTGAAGAGAGGTCTAGTCGACTTACAGCGTCAAAGTTTGGGCGAATTATGAAGCGAAAGGCACCAGTAACAGACAAATTTTTACAAAGTTTATTTCAAGCTAAACCTTTTTTTTCAGTTCCGACAAATTATGGCATAGCAAATGAGAAAATATCCAAGCAGATGTTCTTGAAAGCTCATCCTGAAGCTCATATGCACCCTATTGGTCTTGTAGTAAATCCTAAGTTTGCCTTTTTGGCCGGTACAACAGATGCTAGGGTGTGTATGAGCCAAAAAACAGGTATAGCTGAAACTAAATGTCCTTACACAGCTCGGGATATGACCATTGAAGAGGCTTGTCGACAACGAATAGATTTTTGCTTGGAGTTGAGAGATAATAAATGTACATTGAAAAGGACACATGAATACTGGTATCAGGTACAGGCCAGCTTATGGTAACAGGGGCACCGTACTGTTTATTTATTGTTTATACCAGGAAAGGCCTTCATGTGGAACATATTGAACCCTGTCAGACAACCATGGATGACATGTTTCAGAAGTTACACCACTTCTATGTCAAACATGCACGAAGGTACATTATGTCTCACTGATTGGATGAAACCTGGAGTACAGCATACATAAACATAAATACATACACACACACACACACCCAACCACACACATACACACATACATACATACATACATACATGCATACATACATACATACATACATACATACAAATGCATACCCAACCACATACATACATAAATACATACATACAAATGCATACACATACATACATACATACATACATACAAATGCATACCCAACCACATACATACATAAATACATACATACAAATGCATACACACACATACATACATACATACATACATATGTATGTATGTATGTATGTATGTATGTGTACATATATATATATTACATGCATACATCTACACATTCACATACAAATTCAATTGAAATATTTCAAACATACACAAGCACAGCTTCAAATTGATATTATACAACTGCTGACATCAGACAGTGGACAAACAATGAAACCTGTTACATACATGGACTGTAAACAACTGAATTGATTAATAACATTTGGCTCAGCATGTTGTAAGTAAAGAGACTTGTATTACAGTCCAAAAGTTGTAACCACTTTACTTAAAAGTTCATGTTCACAAACAAATTGCCAGTTCCCCTGGCATTTCATTTACATGTTAAGAGTCGATACAGCTGTTCTTATCAAACTGTGGTGTGTAATTACAAATCTCTACTGTTCCAACATCCTGAAAAGTGCTATTAATCAAATTCATTTGTTTACTTACCTTGTGTGTAACAGTCTCTGTTTACCCATGGTCTGATGTTGGCAGTTGTATTTCATACCCACACGTACATACTTACATTTTCCCTCTGTTTGACAGCTGGAATCACATATTGTGACACTGGTAACTGGTTGCCTCTGTCTGTAATTAATTCAGATGAAAAAGTTACATCTAAAAACATGGAAATCAAGCTTTCAGCTAACTGGAAATCATAATCTAAAACTATTGTTGGGACATGTTCAATATTAAAGCTACACTGATTGAATATTATGAAGACTCATCTGTGCAGGTTATCGTTACTAATAAATTTAAACTTTGTACTGCACCAAAATAAATCCAAGCTTCCAACCTGGTTGTAGATATATAGTGTTATTTAGTGCAGATGTATAGCTTAATTAATATAGTGGATAGTAATAGGATGTGCTATTGTAAATAGTTTGTTGAACATAGAATCCTTTTAAACTTTGTCTGTTTTATATTTTATATGACCATATATGTGTTATTAACGTTATGAAGATTTGGATTTACTAAATCTATGTTTATAATGTTATCATCTATGTAGTAGTTGGGTTGTACCAAGTCACTACAAGTCTTTGTTTGGTATATTATATATAATGTCAATAAAAATATGTCATATTTAAATAATGTATGTATGTATGTATGTATGTATGTATGTGTGTGTATGTAGTCTACCTTGTGTTATGAGTTTCGTCCTCTTCAATCCGCCTTTTCTCAGGAGGAGGTCTTGTCCATGTAGAAACTGTTCCAGGTACTTTGGCGGGAAGTGGATGTGGAAATTCACTGCTTGGCCCATTACCTCCAATAAAGTGCTAAAAAAAAAGTTTAAAATAAAAATAAGTGTATGTTTTAGCCTTGACCTATAAACATTTTTACATACATACACTGTACATACATACATACGTACGTACATACATACATACACACACACACACACACATACATACATACATACATACATAGATACATACATAGACATACATACATACATACATACACACACATACACATACATACGTACACATACACATACACACATACATACATACATACATACATACAGTATGTATGTATAGTCGTCCTACATCTCGTACATATGGTGAAAACCCCAATCAAAAACTGTCGTCTGTATCTTCAAGGAAATGAAGACAATGCGAAGTTTTCGTGGCCAGTATAGCGCAACATACATACAATGACAAGCAAAGATGGCCAACAATTAAACATCTATGTGCTGACAATCACATCTTCAATTTACATTTGGTTCTTTTTCATGCTAGAATTTGTCGGAGTAATTCTGCTTACATATCGAAAGAGAAAAGGGAAATGTATTTCAATTCCGTAAATTTCAACGCGCCAAAAAAGCTGACGACACGGCAGACGACACAGCGTGCAGCGAGTATGTACCGGGACCAGTGCCGACAAACCCGTACCGCTGCCGTGCTTACAAATTGCCGTACAGACGTACAAAAATGATTCGCAAATTTCAACAAGTATATGAAAGGACATTGCAAAATTGTGGTTGTGATACATATTACATATAAACCTTTAGTAATTACCTTTGAGCAGACGTAGATATGATGGTCGATCTTCTCAACGCTGAGTTGATGGGCTGGCCGGCCACATAATACGATCCACCGTTTACATTTTTCCAAATTCGATTTGGGCTTAGGAAAAGGTACAAAATATACACCACCTACCAAATGAGAAGGATACCTGCTGTCTGACGTGCAGAGGCCCCATGCACAGTGCTTTACCATTTTGTCAACAAAGATTACGTAAAGTAGGGGAAGTCCTGGGAAGTCCTCGCATTCAAATTTGTGGGTTCACCTACGACAAATTCTTTTGTTTGTCGTAGGCTGTGACACGTGTCAGTGCGCATGGCAAAAGTACGCTCTTTGATTGGTCAATGAAATCTGTCAATCAATCTCGGCGATCGGTCAATTGAATAAACAATCAAAGAATGTATGTAAATTTGCCTAGCAACAAGACAACGCCCATAGCAACAGTCAAATAACCTCGTATATATATTGCAAAGATAACAGAAATTGAAAGAAACATGAATAAACATTCAATAAATATATGCAAATGTGCCTAGCAACAAGACAACGCCCATAGCAACAGTCAAATAACCTCGTATATTGCAAAGATAACAGAAATTGAAAGAAACATGAATAAACATTCAATAAATATATGCAAATGTGCCTAGCAACAAGACCACGCCCATAGCAACAGCCAAATGATAACAGATATTGCAAAGATAATATCAGGAATTAATACACTAGTGGAAGAAAACATTAAAAAATGGATGCAAATATATCTAGCAACATGACCACACCCATAGCAACAGCCAAATGATCGCGTTTATCGCAAAGATAGCAACATGGTTGGATAGGCAACTGGATAGTCATTCAGCAAATGAACACCTATTGTTAGTATGGACTAGCATAAGGATAAACATTTTAAAAACTGTACAGTTGTGCTACAATGCCATTGGCGGTATTTTTAAATTCCAGAACTAACTGGGCAGATGGGTTGAATTTTATTGAGGTGTGTAAATAAAGAATAATTCTGTACATGTTCTACACGATGATATGCAAAATAGGTCTAACAACATGAATGGTCAAAACTTATACCTCAAAAGGTTCTTAGTGGATTGGAATAAATGTGGTTGGGACTAGAGATGTTATTGTTCAGATATGGTTTGAGACATATATTGACACAACTGACCATAGCAACCATAACCTCACCCTTAGCGACAGACATATGACAGACTGAGTATAATCTTCTGAAGAAACATTGCCAGGTGCGCAAATGAATAAACATTCAATGTATGCAAATATGCCTAGCAATAATACCATGTAATGAATAGTAACAGTTGAATATTATATATTGGAAACAACAAATAAGAAATGATAAGATAAGAAAACAGATAAGAAAAGATAGCAGCAGGGATGGATGGGTAACTGGATAAACATTCAAAAAATGACATACATGTATTTTCACCCACCAACTATGATACTGCACATAACAACAGTAAAGTGATACGGCATATTACATAGATAACAACAGGGATGAATTGGCATGTCGATATTAAACATTTAGAAAAAAATTACCATGTGAACTGAACAGTTGTGCTATAATACCATTGATGATATTTTTATTTCCTGTTCTCTGATGTAGGGTGAAAATACTGTGCTTCATTTGGCTACAAAGAATAAACACACACAAGTAGTTCAGTATCTTCTGGAGAATGGAGTTGATAAGAATGCCAGTAACAAGGTACAGTTGTAGGCATATGTACTATTACTTTTTATGTACATGTAGATGCCATCATACAAGGGATATATCCACCAGCATGAATGACCTTTCAGCCAAGATTAACACCACGATCATATATTCACTGTGCATAACATGATCACAACATATATTGGAGAGTGCCTGATTTCTACTGCCAAACTGTCAATCTTGAAAGAAAAATGAATACTAATGAACCATAAACAGTACATGATTAAGAAGTGTATGTATAATTTTAGTTGTGCAAGTCTAACATAACTTTATTTTTAGAAATTGATTACCACATGACTATGACAAAAGTAGATTCAAATAATATACATGAATGCAGAAAGATGATGAATGGAATATTGGCAATCCCTATAAGAAAGAAAGATATGGAATAGGCCACACTTCACAAAATTACAAAATCACTTTCACTGCATGATCTTGTTTTGTTTCTCTTTTCTCAGTCTGGTGACAGAACAATACATATTGCAACTAGGAATGGGGACAGTGATATTGTTAGGTGTCTTTTAGAAGCCGGGGCAGATAAAGATGCAAAGAATGAGGTAAGACATACAAAGTCATGCAATTTCTCACATGCTTAGTCTGACTATTAGATATAAAAGCCATTTTTTTTTCAATATCTAGAGCGATATTGTTAGTAAGATCAGTACTAGTGTTTGTTGAAACTGTTCTCTTCAAGGTACCTAAAATATTCTAATAAATTGCTTTGTGGAGCTCAGGAGAGTGTAGGATTTCTGCTGTCACATTGGTAATTTTGAAAAAAAGGTGAAGAAGGAAATAGGATCTTGATCCTAATTCTTTAAGAAAGATGTGTTGGATCTTGTTTGTTTTCTCTTAGTCTGGAGATGGACCAATACACATTGCCGCTAGGAGTGGACACAATGACATTGTCAGATGTCTTTTAGAAGCTGGAGTAGAGAAAGATGCTAGGAATAAGGTAAGGCATATATGGACACTTCAGAATATGTTAAGTAGTGAGCAGAACCAATTCAGGTATTCAAGCCAGTTGAATGTCTGTAGCAACATTATTTACTGAGCAGTGTTAGAGCAAGATGTTCTCTTAAATGTTTGTAAATTTGTACCTATGATATTCAAAGGATGATCTTAAATACAATATAGAAGTATACACTGTCAGTCACTGTATTATAAGTTACTATATAACATGCCAAGTGAAAGGACAATGAGTAAAAGAAAAAATAATGCATTATTAGCACAACTGAATTGATAAGGTTCAGTAGTGTTATAGGCTTTGCAAAGTGTCTTTCTGTGTGTGTGTGTGTGTGTGTGTGTGTGTGTGTGTGTATGTGTGTGTGTTTGTGTGTGTGTGTGTGTGTGTGTACAACTTAAAGTCAAAAACAGCTGGACCGATTGCCATGATATTTGGTGTCAAGTTAGGAAATTCTTGGTCAAAAAACTTAAACTAAAAAACTACTGGGCAGATCAGTCTAATGTATTTTGAGAATGAAGTAAATGCATTAAAACTAACATGATATATAAGAAATATAAGAAGTAAAAAGACATTATATTATACCAGTATATTGATGGTGCAAATCAAGGGATCTGATTGGTCTAGACATCGAACTAGCACGTCTAAAACGAGCGATAATGCACGGTTCGCACGCATCCAAATTTTGTTAGTCTACGAGCGTTGAGTTGTAGTCCGCCGTGATACTGATAGTGAACTCTTCGAATTGTCAAAGGAGGATTTTCATTCAATGAGACAATATTTTATGAGAAATTATGAAGGAAATTTCGAAAGCAACCACATCATCGCGTATTTGTTCAAATCATCGCCTACTACATGTACTAAGGTCAAGGCATGCATGAGATAGGTCCTAGATCCTAGCCTCGGCGCGGCTGGAGTGGAAACATTGGTGAGCTGTCCTGTCCTGTCATAAAAATGAAGCAAGTGAAAGAGCTTACACTGGCCGACTTACCATTAATCTAAATAGAAATATGTCTGGGATCCTGTCCTAGAGTATTAGTCATCAATCCAAGAGGGAAATCCTCAAACCCGAAAATCTACTGACGTAACTTCCTGTAATATAAATTCATTGTAAATATCAACCTGTCTATCACCTCACTGAGTCGCGAATTCGGCCGGGAACGATCAATGCACTCTGTATTCAATAAACCACTTCAAGTTTATACTTTGAGTCAAACAGGTTGTTTATTCATCACTGTGCACTTTTAATGAGTCGATCATTGTACAGATTATCCCTAGAAACGACGAGCAGATAAAATAAATCCAGTTGCTGCACAACGTTCACGTTGAGGCCAAAATCAGCTGTCTTGAAAGCAGCGTTATTGTTATGCAAATTAGTCACAGAGGCGCATATGAAACGAGAAAATGTTAGTTCTTATCTTGTTTCTGATATTTTCAATATACTAGTATAATATAATAGCGATAAACCACCCCCTGGGGATGGTATACCAAGAGGTTTTGACCAGTGAACGAAATATATGCACGAGCGATAGCGATACCTCTTGGTATACCATCCCCAGGGGGTAGTTTATTGCTTAAGTTTACAACAGGAAGCAGTAATAGAAGGTTAGATTTGACTAGTTAATTCTCATTGCAAGGTAGTGGAAAAAGGAGACAGTTTGATGTGTAAAGATTTCAGGTTAGATTTGATTTAATTTAGTTAATGCGCAACAATCGACACAGACACAGAGGATGCGGAAAAAGTAAGGGGTGTCACCAGCCGGCATTTCAGGGTGATAAGCAATGTATGTCCCGCTCACGGTCTGAGCCTCAGATTTGACTCAGGCCATCAGCGGAGCCAACGTGGCACCCCGAGCGGTCTGCATGCCGTGGCTACCCCCTTACTGTGTTTATTGAAAATGCCGAAAATTGAAAAAGCGTAAAAAGAAGCTGTCTATGAATAAAAGCCGAACACTTGACAGTGCTGGAGTAGAAGAGCCGAGCACTTGATAGTGCTGGAGAGAATTAGCCGAGCACTTAATAGTGCTGGAGAGAAGTAGTTAAACACTTAATAGCGCTGGAGAGGGTAAAAGAGCCGAGCACTTAAGGTGCTGGAGAGAAATAGCCGAGCACTTAATAGCACTGGAGAGAAAAAACCGAGCACGTATGAGTGCTGGAGTAAACATGCCGAGCACTTAATAGCGCTGGAGTGAAGAAACCGAGCACTTGTGAGTGCTGGAACGAAATGCCGAGCACTTGTGAGTGCTGGAAAAACAAAACAATATGGTGAGCACTTAACGTGCTGGCGTTAAACCAAGTGACATGATAGTGTTGAGGTGAGATGGGTGGGTGGGTGGAAGAAAGCGGAAAACGATGTATACTGTGCTGTAGCAAACAGTGAAGTGAGGGACAAAGGGGAGATAAGGTACTAGCGAAAGCCAGAGGTCAAGGTGGCTTGACCAATGAAAGGACAGCATGGACAAAGTAGGGATTAAGGTGATATGCAAAAGTCAGAGGTCAGGGAAGCTTGGCAAATACACGGGAAGTGGTGGAAAGATAAGGAGTAGGGTGAGACAAAAGGCAAGGTAGCATTATGCAGGAAGTAGATGGTCCATGCCTCAGTGCTCATTAACTCAGACTATGAATGTTATTCATAATCATGCAATTAATGCGCAACAATCGACACAGACACAGAGGATGCGGAAAAAGTAAGGGGTGTCACCAGCCGGCATTTCAGGGTGATAAGCAATGTATGTCCCGCTCACGGTCTGAGCCTCAGATTTGACTCAGGCCATCAGCGGAGCCAACGTGGCACCCCGAGCGGTCTGCATGCCGTGGCTACCCCCAAATTGAGAGGCGTGAATTGAGTGAGGCAAGCTGAGCGGGCAGCAAGCAGATGAGGTGGATGGCATGCAAGAAAGGCAGTACAAACTAACCAACTTTGCAAAACAGGGAAACTATTCAAAACAACTTAGGCATGTGCCTGGCAAATGCATGTACTAAGGCAAATGCCCTACAAAAAATTCTACCGTGACTACAAAAGACTATCGAGGTAAAAGAATGCAAATGTCTTAAACTGACCAAAGCGAAGCCAAGCAGCACTGAAAACATAGTGAATCCCTAGAAACTGAGGTCTTCTGTAAATGTTCGCAATGAGTGAATAAGTCCAAAATGAAATGTCCCACAAATGATTTGTAAGTCCGTGTGGTAAGTGGTAGTAAACTGTATATAAAACGAGAATAAACTGAGGACGCCTACAAATGTTCGTAATGGTAAGGCGCGAAAAGGACGGAAATAAAATTTCTCACAAATGATTAAGGAGTCTGTGTGGTAAATGGAACTGAATTGTACACAAAACGTGAATAAACTGAGGACGCCTGCAAATGTTCATAAGGCGTGAAAAGGACGGAAAACAAAATGTCTCACAAAGGTTTACAAATAGTCTGAGTGGAAATTGGAGGAAATCACTGGAAAGAAGAGGCCTCGCAAAAGGTGCTGAAATTAGTCCGTGAGGCCAAAGTGTCACAAGTGATCAGTATTTACTAATTGTCTAGGGACTGTGGTGAGCACTGATGCAGGTGTAGTAATATATCTCTGGTAACAATCGCTGTGCCATCTTCCAAGTGTCTTGATGAGCCACACGGGCAGTCCGGCCTTTGCCGCAGTCGTTGCAGCCCTGCTTCGGAAACTATGTGTCGTAAAACAAGTGGTATTCGGTACTCCAGAACTGCGTAATAGACGTTGCATGTTCTCCGTAAGTGATTGCCTGGTCAGGAAGTTCCCGTTAGCAAAGATGAAGGCTGGAACGTGGTCACATCCTCTTGGTTTGAGGCAACGATAGTCCTGGTAAGCATTGACGGCACAGATGGGCGCATCGGACTTGGCGATCATGATGTCACTCCCGCGGCGGAATGGATCAGTTTTCGATGCCTTGATATGTACCGTGAGTGCGTGATTGGTTATGGTGATGTCGTTGGATAACAGTGTTCGGTGTTGATCGAAAGTACTAGTTGTGGGTGCGGTGAACTCGCTTACGCGCAAGAATCCGAAGAATGCGAGAGTGAACGCCGACCAGAGCATTGTTCTATCCAAGAAGCAAGGATCACAGTTTGTATAAAGTTGATGTTGCAGTGTTCGCATAAGATCTAGGGTGATAGGTAACCTTGTCCGTTTTATTTCTCCATGTTGACGCTTGATTCCTTGAACAGTGTAGCTGAGGATCGGGTCATCACGTATATTATCTGAAAAGCCTGCCTCTGTGTTCATGCGAAGTATGGCGGCCAGGTATACCTTAATAGACCTTTATGCAAGACCTTTGGCCGCAAGGTTAGTTACGAACAGCACAGTGGACCTCTGACTTAGGGGTAGCGGAGTGAGTCCATGTTGACGGCAGAAATTGACATATTGTGACTGACCTGCGTTGTAGGTGCGACGGGTATTAGGTGCTACGCTGAGGTCGATGTAACGCTGCGCCTGAACAGTCAGATGTTGTAAACTGTCTATGGTAGTATGTCCAGTCGATTCAGGTCTGGAGTGGCTGTAGGTTCTTGGTCTGCATGGGGTGCCAGTAGTCGGAATCGATGGAGCTGTTGACGAGAAAGAGAATCAGCAATATCATTATTCGTACCTTTCACATGGACTATCATGACATGAAAATTGTTCATTGCTGCGGTGAAAAATAGACGGCGGACCAGACGCATGATAAGAGGGCATCGACTTGACCCCTTTTTCCAAATGTTGACTATGGATAAATTGTCACAGTGGAATTGGATGCGTTTTCCATGCCACTGATGTCCCCAAATTAGACAGGCTAGGAGAATAGGTAGGAGTTCTTTCCATGCAATCGATAGTTTGTTGTTGGTGGCGATGGGGTGGGGCCACTGTGAAGAAATCCATCTGCCTTTAAAGAAGATTCCATAGCCCAGTGTAGCTGACGCATCGGTGAAAAGCTCCATATCGGCTGCTACTGTCCATGTTGATTCAAGCATTGATGCTGACCCATTCCATGTTGGGAGGAAATCATTCCACCATTGTATGTCACAACGGAATTCACTGGTTAGATGTATGCGTTCTTGGATCTTTGAAGCTGTAGTGCTCAGGTCAATCATCCTTCACAGAAATATGCGCCCAGCCGGGACACACTTACATGCAAAGTTCAAGGTGCCAATCAATGAAAGTAGTTCACGCTTTGTGCAGGACTCGCGTGTAGACCAGGCAGGTAGGCTGTCCCTCAAGGATTCATATTTGTCCTTAGGGAGGCGGATGACCATTTCTATGGTGTCTAGTTCTATACCTAGAAAGGTGAGGATGGCTGTTGGCCCCTCAGTTTTGTCTGTTGCTATGGGTACGCCCAGTTCAATGCATGTTGATAGCATGGTTTCCATGTTTTGTTGACATTGTCCCGAATGAGGGGGTCCAACCGTGAGATAATCATCCAGATAGTGAAGAATGTCCTGAGATCTAATACGATGGGATACGATCCAGTTGATTGCTTCCGCTAGTTGGTTGAAAATAAATGGAGCTGATCGAAGCCCAAATGGCAGTACGCGGTCAAAGAAATAGTATCCTTCCCAGAAGAAGCCTAGCAAATTCCAATCTTGTTTTCGCACGGGACACAAGCGGAAAGCGTGCTTGACATCCATCTTTGCAAGGAGTGTACCTGGACCATATCTATTTATCAAGGCTATTGCATCATCAACACGACTGTATGACAATGAGTATTGATCCTTGGGAATGTTGCTATTCAGCGTTATTGTTATGCAAATTAGTCACAGAGGCGCATATGAAACGAGAAAATGTTAGTTCTTATCTTGTTTCTGATATTTTCAATATACTAGTATAATATAATAGCGATAAACCACCCCCTGTGGATGGTATACCAAGAGGTTTTGACCAGTGAACGAAATATATGCACGAGCGATAGCGATACCTCTTGGTATACCATCCCCAGGGGGTAGTTTATTGCTTAAGTTTACAACAGGAAGCAGTAATAGAAGGTTAGATTTGACTAGTTAATTCTCATTGCAAGGTAGTGGAAAAAGGAGACAGTTTGATGTGTAAAGATTTCAGGTTAGATTTGATTTAATTTAGTTAATTCATATTGCAAGGGATTGGGAAAATGAGACAGTTTGATGTGTAAAGAGGTTCAGTAGTGATGTAGGCATGGTGAAGTGTGTGTGTGTGTGTGTGTGTGTAAAAGAAAAAAAACACCAGACCAATTGCCTACTTATTTGATGGGAATATTACTATTGTATGGAAAATTGTTCAAATGAAAGAGATGCATCACAGATGTGCGTTCTTTGCCAAAAATGTGATTTTTGGTCAAAAACTTAAACTCTAAAAGTGCTAGCCAGATTAGTCTGAAATGTGGTTGGAACTGTGTTAGGGGTGTGTACGTGTAGATTAAGCATTTTCATGACGTGACAAATTAGGGCTAAGAATATGTGGTTTTGATGAAAACAATTTATTTCCAAAACTACTTAGCAGATTGGAGATTTGAGTTGCCCACATATATACTTCTGAATCTCAATCATCCATCCAATTGTAATAAAGTTAAGTGTGGTTATCATGTCAATACCTAAACAAGTCAAGTAAGTACATGTAGTAATGTATTTGGAAAGAATGGATTCAAAAGAAGTTAGACAGAATAACTTGATATTTGGGGTGGATATGTTTGTTGACTACAGGCTTGTTTATGCCAGTATACTAATAAAAACTCAAGTGCACAAACTCCATAACTGGAATAGTTCAGTGCTGGTCTGCATATTCTGTGAACTGTTTATAGGCTTATTTTGAATCCACTGACTGGAATATTTTCAAAGAATCTTCAGTAAATGAAAACACAGATGTAGTGACTATGTACATCAATTTCTGTACTGAATGTTGTGAGACCATTTGTAACTTACCCAAATCAGAAATCCTGGTTTACAATGTATTAAGGATGCCCATTTCAGCGTTACAGCTTCAGAATCAAATTATCGATCTGCATACAAAAAAATCGTCATTTTGAAATAAAAAAATGTCAGCACACTTGGATTTATCATATAAGGCAATATCAATAACACATTCAAGTCATTCCCACCCATGAACACTATAGTCTTTCATACTGTGGTCAATGCTATTGTATTAAGAGATCCTCTGAAGTTTTTAGGAAAATCTCTTCAGCATATGCTTTCAAATTTCAAATTTAGTCCCCCGAAAGGGTGACTATTACAATGGGTGTGTCCGTCCCTTTGTCTGTAATATGTCATTTCTCAGACATGCAATATCCATTTTCTTTCAAACCTGACACAAAGGTGACATATCGTATGGATATATGCATGTCACTTTGTTTTTTGATATATGCAAATTTGACTGAATGGCAGCCATATTTGTAGCCATATTTACTGCATAACCAAAAAAGTGTAATACATAGATAGGCATTCCATTCAAGTGTCTATCCCATGCTACATGTATCTTTGGAGACATTGGCCTTGACTGTGACCTTCAAGTCAACTTCTGCTTGTCACAAACACATTGCAGTATTTACATATTGGCGAATTTCTTTTTAAGTCATGTTTACACTTAATATTGAAGAAACGATCTTATATGCACAAGCATTATTTTTGGTGCTCGTATCACTTTTATTGAATGGTAGCCATATCTATAACAATATATATTACTGCAGAACTCAAAAACTAATACATATAGACTCCATTCAAGTGTCTAACTCCATATACAAATATGCTTTCACATGCAGATTTAAAATTAAGAAATTAGTTGCATTTTGCAGACACTTTAAATTTGTATCAATTATGTGTGGCTAATTTCTTGTACATCATGTTATAGACAATGCAGAACCAGATAAACATACACAATGCATTATTTGTGATGCTCATATCACTTTTAACTTAATGACAGCCATATTTCTTGTGAACAATCATGATTTACCAGATAATTCAAAAATGTTAATACATGTACATAGATACTACATTCAAGTGCCTACCCACATATTGCCAAGTAAGCTTTTCAGACATTGACCTTTGGCCTTGACCTAAATCTTCAGGTGCAATTTAATACCGAAATTCAGCGCTTTCCTGCATTATGAGACACTTTGTAGCATTTATTTGTTCCCACTGATTTCTTTTAAATCATGTCTCCATTCAGTCACATTGAAGTAAATGTATTTAACCCATTCACCACCGATTCCCACTACAGCGGGAACGCTCTAAGGTGCCCACCGATTCCCAGTATAGCGGGACCGCCAAAGTTTATTCACCTACTCCGCCATAATACCATTCAACGGCAGCTATTGCTGCAAAACATGCTGCCATAACTAGTTCCACACATGCGTATTAGCCTTGTTTATCTAGCCTGCCATTTTGAACACATGGAAGTGAACGGTTTTTAAGTACGGTCCAAATGATGAGCGATCATAATTTTTTTGTGCGTTTTTCGTTAGCGAAATCGAATTTCAACATGGCGGAAGTAACCATAGACAGTAGAGGGGAGAAGCCGACATACTATTTCCTTTGATGTTTTGCCGACTTGCCAGTCCTTCTCCCCACTACTGTCTATGAAGTAACCAACGGCTCTCATAACATCTCCTATGATGTAAATTTGTCAACTGTCCAAAGAAATTTCAACAGAATTTCACCAGAAATACATCGTTGAATACATGTAGTTGGTCGTGGGTACGGTACACGTGACAGAAGTACCGCTAAGTTTGAGTGATCTCCCAATGGGGAATTTACGGGTGTCGTAGTGAAAGTCGACAAAATGCGTAACTTGTTGACTGGTAACCTACATCCATACTCTGGCTGTGGGGCCAATTTTTATCGATATAAAGAATTATTTTGGTCATATTTCTTTGTGGCAACGTTCAATAATGGAAAACTACTCATACAAGTTTAATTTATGCTGGTCAGTGGTGGGTAGATTACGCACGATCGGATTTTTTGCGTGTTTTTTTTTCGGGTAAAATTCAAATTTCAACATGGTCGCAGTCAAAATTGTCCTCCTAACAACGTTTACGATGTAAATAACGGCTCTGTTCGTGAAAATTTGTATTTAATTTCGACTTGGATGGCATTATTGACTACTAGTAGGTGGCTGTGGAAACTCGTCGGTGTAGTCTGTGCAATGATCATAATACCGTGGCGTACGTTCAAATGGCTAGCTGCATATTTCGGTTGATTGGTATGCATGATGGCAAATACCCACTTTCAATTTTGGTGCTGATACTATCGATTTATGGTCATTTTTTACCGATTTAGAGAATAAATTTTGAGATAATTTGTTGGCTTCATGTCAAATATTGAAATATATTTACAGGCTGAAGCTTACTTTTCAGAAGGTCTTGAGGTGACGAATTCAGATAATTTAGTACATTTTCACTGCTGATGGGGACTGACTGTAGCATCATAAACGGATTAGTGAGCCGTTGATTATTAGTCCCCGCCGGACGAAGTCCGGGACGGGGACTTATGGATTGGGTTCCGTCTGTCCGTCCGTCTGTCTGTCCGCAGCTGTTCCTTGGAGATGCCTGGACCGATTTTTTTCAAACTTGGTACAGGGGCAACATACAATGGTATACATATGCACGTCAATTATTTTCATGATACGATCCAATATGGCTGCCTGGCAGCCATTTTGTTTGCGAATTTTCCATGTCCAAAGCCATAACTCAGACGTGCTTGAAGAGATCTCATTCAAAGTTGGCATTAGGACAGTGTTCTATGACATACATGTGCATATTCATTGTTGTTGTGATACGATCCAATATGGCCGCCTGGCAGCCATTTTGTTTGCGATTTTTCTATGTCCAAAGCCATAATTCAGATATGCTTGAACAGATCTCATTCAAAGTTGGTATTAGGACAGTGTTCTATGACATACATGTGCATATTCATTTTCGTTGTGATATGATCCAATATGGCTGCCTGGCAGCCATTTTGTTTGTGAATTTTCCATGTCCAAAGCCATAGCTCAGACATGCTTGAACAGATCTCATTCAAAGTTGGTATTCGGACAGTGTTCTATGACATACATGTGCATATCCATTTTCGTTGTGATACTATCCAATATGGCTACCTGGCAACCATTTTGTTTGTGAATTTTCCATGTCCAAAGCCATAACTCAGACATGCTTGAACAGATCTCATTCAAAGTTGGTATTAGGACAGTGTCCTATGACATACATGTGCATATTCATTGTTGTTGTGATACGATCCAATATGGCCGTCTGGCAGCCATTTTTGTTTGCGATTTTTCTATGTCCAAAGCCATAACTCAGACATGCTTGAACAGATCACATTCAAAGTTGGTATTAGGACAGTGTTCTATGACATACATGTGCATATCCACTTTCATCATGATATGATCCCCATACCCGACCAAACTTTTATTGTTGTAGGCATGTTCCATGTCCAACAAGCAGACACAACATATCTAAGTCTGTTTGATTTAGGTTTACAAGTGTTGTTGCGTGATCAGAGTAGTGATAATTCCTTAAAACCCAATCATAGCGGGGACTATGTCATTCTCAATGACTTGTTTTCATTCAAATTAATACGACTGAAAATTACAGTTTCTGCCAAAATTTCCCCAATTTTGACCATTTAACCTGTAAACAGAAGTTTTGTAGGAACAGCAATGTTAGTATTTTGAATCTTGTTTGTAACATAAATATTGTGTTTATTTGTGTTATGTCAACGAATAAACAACTTATGTTTGTTTTATTAATATTGTATTATTTTAATCCATATTTCGGTTGAGTGTGTAGCATTTGACTTTATGTATTTGTAAGTATGATGTAGACAATTTATTTTCCATTGAAATGATACCTTGTTTTTCAAAAATGAGCAATTGTAAGTATTTTTACATCAATTTGTTTACACCACATTCATTCTCACCTTATGTTAGTGAGGGAGCTGGTGGAGAACATTAACAATCCCATGAGGCCATTGGTGGTGAAAGTGTTAAGAGGAGGGGGGCTGTGTCTTCTACGAAGACTTGTTCATTTTCATCAAAGTTGTTTTTAAAGGAACACAAGCTGAGTTTATACATCTTTAGGCATACTTTATGCTGAATATTGATAAGGTACTCACAGCATTGTACTTTAATGGACATTCAAATACATGGTGAATTAGGTCATACAGGCTATCTAAGTTGCCTACAGTCAGGAAAGCTGTTTTAACCTAATTGGTTTTAGCCATATCAATTACATGTAGGTATTGTGTTTAACCTGACAAGACATCATATTCCAACCAATGACAGCTGGCATTAACAATTTGCAGGTTGATTTGGTCTCCTTTATCCATTCTGGGGTTAAGACATTTTCACTCTTTGATGTTTGATTTCCTAAAGTATACCATTGTTGATGGAGGGTCTATGAGTATACAAACAGTACACTGTATGTACTGTAGGTGTTAAGATCGAAGGAGTAAAATAATGAAGAATCACAGCATTTAGATTATAGATTGAACACTACTACATTAATTGAACACCTTTTTAAAAAAATCAGATGATTTTGATATCATAGGTATACATGTACCCAAATTTCAGGTAAATTTGATTTACACAATGTGATTGAACTATGATAAATATATCATATTTATATTTGATATCAGCAACCAAGATTTCTATTGTACAAATTTACATTACATAATTTAGTCCTTGAACTAGTCAGCATACATCATTTATCAACCATGTTGCTCTCTCTCTCTCTCTCTCTCTCTCTCTCTCTCTCTCTCTCTCTCTCTCTCTCTCTCTCTCTCTCTCTCTCTCTCTCTCTCTCTCTCTCTCTCTCTCTCTCTCTCTCTCTCTAGAATAATGAAACCGCAGTGCATCTTGCATCCATAGATAACCATGGAACTGTGGTGGAACGTCTAATAACTGCTGGGGTCAATGTCAATATTGTCGACAATGAGGTAAATTAATATAAATTACAATACTGCAACATCACTATTTAAATGAATGGAGGAAACTCAGCAACTTTAGTCTGGGAACTTGTAAAGTGACAGACAAGGACGGTACATTGCCTAATGAATATTTTCTGAATATTTCAGGCTCCTGGAGTCTCATCTGACCTTCTGATTTAGAAGTGAACTAATAATATAATTGCAGTCATTACTGTTTTAAACAGCGAAACTAAATATGGGTTCCCTTTTGAGATTGAGCTTTGTTTGAAGACCGGTTAATTATTATTATATATGTTATAAATTATCTAAATGTGACCTTTTTTGTAAACATTATCATACCATAAATTCTTTGCCATTTTACGTGTCATTCCACCAAATTTGATTTGAATTTTTATAAAGATGAATGTATTCAACTTATTTTGGGTAAATATTTTATGTTGCTTGTGTCTAGATGATACATTATGGATGATCTGATCCTGTTTATTTAGATCTGGAAGTAGTATTGTCTTAGGAATAAATGAATTTAAAGTTTATTACTCGAGTTATCATGGTGTAATGCTATTGCATGTGATCGTTGATGACCTAGGTAGTTTCTGGACACCATATGCATTTACCTTTAATTTTCAGCTTAAAGTTCAAAGTTATTGGCAAGTCATATTTGAATACTGCATGTCAACTTTGATTTCCACTTGTTTCGATCTGCACATAACATATGTATTGGACATTTTATTCTGAAACAATAAGTGCAGGTATTGATCTTAAAATACAAGTAAATGGAAAAAGCTGTATCATATATTTTGTGTAACTTGAATGTTTAACAAAAGTGATATCAGTGTTATACATATAATGTGTCAAACATGGTTCACTGTTCTCAAGAAGATATCAAATGAATGAGATGCTATTATGAAATCAAGATTAACTTGTATATAATTAAAAACTCCAAAATATGTATCTTACAGAAAATTAATAAATGGGAATTAGAAATAATTCATTTAGTTGTCACTAGTGGGTATACTGATTAAAGAATGAAATAAGACCACGATGTTAAACCATTGACAATTGGTTTAATGGTAATTTAGAATTGCATTTTTAAAACAATTTAATTCCTGAACTTAAGAGGGATTCATTAGTGTTTAGAGGTCATTGTACTGGTAGATGTCACATATACTACTGTAAGGGTCACTGACCCTTAACATTTTTACAATCACTTTTACTATGAGAAGATTGAGTGTATTTTTGTTTATTCTCACCAAAATACTTCCCCTTGCACGTTTGCAGTTTTGTACTAGTGTTTACTTTCTTGTTATGTTGCAGTGTAATGATGGTATAGTTTTCTAAGTAGACACTGAAATGTCTCTCCAAACAGTAGGATTTACTGAATGATGTATTTTGAAAGAGTGAGGAAATGTAACAAATAATACAATTAATGAATTAAATATAAACAATTTTCTATTCTTCACCACACAGAAATACTCACCACTGTATAATGCAAGTTATAATGGGCACTTCAACATTGTAGAAAAGCTTGTAAAGGCTGGTGCAGATATAGAGGCACATAATGAGGTAATTAATACTTGTCTTTATTTGTTATCAGTGATTTTGATGGGATATTAGAGTGTCTGTGTTGTCAACAATTCTACTATTTATCTTTGGTTAAGTTGTTGTATTCATTTTCAAACAGTCTACACCAATTGGTCTGTGTCATTTAAATTGTTATATGATCTACAATGGTCAACTAACAGTATGTGTAATGATTTAAAGGAGATATTTAGGCCATCTTCTAAGGGCACTGCATGCATAATATTTTGTGAAGTATTCACTCATATATTAACTATCAAATATAACCATCATGGTTGACTAAATGTTCATTATATGTTATTATTGTCACTATAGGATTCAAAGAATGTCTGTAATTGCTTCCAACATTTATGATATATTGTATTGAGTAAACCTCTCAGGCAATTACATGTTAATGTTTAATTGAAAGTAGTGCAGCATGACTGAGGTCCATCTCGTATAAATTATTAGGTATAATTCTTAGTGTTAGAAAGATACAAATATAGGTTATACAATGTAGGTACATATAGGTGTGTGATCATATGGAACTTATCCATACCATATCCACATCAGTCTGAATGAGATAGTGGGTGGTATCCCATTCCTAAGATACCCTTAATGTGTACAGGTTATAGGTAGATGTGTGATCATATGGGACTTATCCATACCATATATATCCACATCAGTCTGAATGAGATAGTAGGCAGTATCCCATTCCTAATATACCCTGGATGTGTACAGGTTATAGGTAGGTGTGTGATCATATGGGACTTATCCATACCATATATATCCACATCAGTCTGAATGATATGTAGGTGGTATTCCCATTCCTAATATACCCTGCATATGTTGGAAATTCACTCTGCAATTTTTAACGGATATTTAAACATGGCAAAAATGTAAACATATGGACTCATACATATACATGTACCTGCAGTGACATAGAGAGACAGTTTACATTGCACAAATAATTCATGTTGTGATGCTTGTTGATAGATTTGCATCAGTAATCCACATACATGCAGTAATTTCATGACTTTCACCAAAGTTGAATTTTAGAGAAAAAATGAAAATAAAATGAATAATTTTTTGTAAATTTTAGGAGTTTCTTGATGTTTTTGACAGGCAAAGTATAGACACTGTTCATTCCTTCTGATCAACTACTGCTCATACATGTACATGTACCTGCTTAATGTTGTGTTGATAATTAACTTAGTCTATGACTTATATGTATATCGCTAAAATATTGGATATTGTTTAGCACAGCTGAACTGATAAGCTTCAGTAGTGCTATGGGAATGGTGTAGTGTCTGTCATCTGTGTGTATGTGTGTGTGTGTATGTGTGTGGTGGTGGTGGTGGTGGTGGTGGGAGACGACTTAAACTCAAAAACTCCCAGACCGATTGCCTTGGTATATGGTGAGGACATTAATTTTGGTGTCTAGTTGGGAAATTGTTCAAAGCAAAATGATCACATCACAGGTATGTGATTTGGGTAAAAAACATATCGTTTTTGGTCAAAAACTTAAACTCAAAAACTACTGTGCAGATCAGTCTGAAATTTAATGGGAATGTTGTTAGGGGTGTTTAGATTAAGATTTGTTCATGACATGAGGATTCCATCAGTAATATACAAAATAGGGCTACTTTTTGGTTAAAAGTTATTAATTCCAAAATTCATGAGCAGATTGGGCTGAGATTTAATGGGGATGCATCTGGGGATGTATAGATGAAGAAATATTAAGCATTTAATGATCTCATCAATGACATGCAAGTTAGGTGTGAACTTTGGTAAAAAAAAAGTGCATGATCAGTGTTTGAGACTGAAATTTGGTGAGGTGTTTTTAGAAGTGAAATTCTGCATACTTTATTCAAAGCTTTTTACACAATTGGCCCTAGCAACCTTCACCACGACCTTAGTTTCGTGGAACATCTCCGCCTGACCAGACAAACGAATCGTAACTATCCCGTATCTATGCATTTCATTACCAATGATCACAGTGTATCAGATATGTCTATTTCAGGAATTTGTAAGGTACCTGGTGATGAGAAAGTATTGAGGTTAAAGGAAGAAGAAATCATTTTCCGTCTCGGAACCCCTTTGAATTAATAGATTAATTATTCTTGTCATTCCCAGTCTAATCAGGTTTTTTTTTAAAATTTCAGGCGTGTTCTATTGGGTTCTATTTGGTGCGTGCGAATATTAGAACTTTTCACAGGTATAACCGTTTATCACGTGCGGTTGTCGTTCTGTTCCATAGCATTCAGATATATTCAGGTGTTTACCTAACATTTCTGTATCGCGCCGATATGTCCTTTGAAAAAGAATACTTATTCGAAACGTCGGATTTTACATCTATTTATACAGACTGATTTATTAGTTCTATATGCATTCTGTATGTATATGTGCGTAACAACAGGACCACGCCCATAGCAACATCCAAATGGCCGTATGTATTCCAAAGGTAACATTAGGGGTTAATAGACAACTGAATAAACATTCAAAAAATGTATGCAAATATACCTGGCAACAAGGCCACTCATACCAACAGCCAAATGATGGCATATAAAATTGCAAAGATAACAGGGATTGTCAACTGAATACACATTCAAAAAATATGAAATATGTCTAGTAACATGACCACGCCCATAGCAACAGTCATGTGATCACATTTATTGCAAAGATAACAATAGGGCTGGATAGGCAAATGGAGATTCACTCAGAAAATGAACGCCTATACCAAATATGGATCAACATGTGGATAAATAATTTTAAAAACTGTACAGTTGTGCTACAACACCATTGGTCCTATTTTTTATTCAATTTGAAAGTGATTGAAAGACAACTCTCACTGTACTACTATGTTTATATACTGATTCTAATTCTCCAATCTCATCTCCCTCTCTGGTACATTAATCAATTCATCAAATAATTTCTTTTAGATGATCTCAGGTTGAATTAGTGTATATCAGAGTCACTATACTATGTTTCGTAACAAACTCGGTAGAAAAAGATTTGCTAAAATGAAGTGATGTTTACAGTGAAGCATGGCTGGAAATGTAAGTTCTATGGTCATAAAAAGGTGTTTATTATAACAGACTGTTCATTATACCAGAAGTCATATTTATAGAGGTTAAGTGTACCTTTCATAAGGACAGCGGTGTCAGATGATCCAAAGTTAATTTAAATTTGTGCTTTGGTTTATGGTAGAATCCTACACACAATACATTGTGACATTATTGACTGAAGTCAAGTTCATCAGATACATTTGCATATCATACACAATTTTATACTCACAGTATTGTAGAATCATTTCACAATTTCAAATGTTTGTGGTTTGTTCAGTTACCTTCCGTTACTATGCAGATTATTAAGTTACCCATTGTAATATTAAAAGTTGTATGTGATTATGTTAATGAATTACAGACTGACATTATGCTATTCAAGTTAACATGTTACTGTCAAAGGATTTCTTTCGTACCGATAAGTCTATGTAAAGTTGATTGATGTATAGCACAAGTATCAAGTTGTATTATATACTTTAATTCAACTATTACTTTTTTTGGACTTTATTTCTGATCACTCTGGCCTCTACAGCCAACTGAACCTGTTTTAACCCAGTAATTTGAAAACCTAGTGTATATATAGTACAGACTTTGCTCTTGGCTTTGATTTCAATAATAGTAACTTGATCCTATAAATCTGACAGGATGGGCCAAATTTGGTAATAGTACTTGAGCTGTTGGACAAATAGGAGGTGATAAAAATGTTTATATCAACATG